>NW_026015421.1:0-26131 GCF_020379485.1 Brassica napus | reverse complement strand
GGACAAAGAGAAGGCCGCTGACTCTATGCCTCCGCCTCCAGCCAGAAAAGAATCGTTCTGGCATTGCGTGCTCCTAGCGCTGTCCAGGCTACTCAGCCTAAGAGTCGGAAGAGGAAACTGGCCAAGAGCGGTGACGGGGAGACTTCGCAGCGAGGTGGGTCGAGCCTAGCATCGGGACTTCGCGGAAAGGTTTGTTCTTGTTTGAATTCTCGATCGTCTTTCGTGCATTCTTTTCATGGACTTAGTCTTAAGAATTTTTTACCGTTCGCAGTTCATATCGTTGATCGATGGGATGATCAGCGAATGTGGTTCTGAGACCAGTCGTCTTTCCGGGGAGTTGGTGGAGCTTCAGGGCAGATGGTCCGAAACCGAGGCTATGTTGACGGCTGTCGAGGACTCTCACTCTGCGAAAGTGTCGAAGCTCGAGGTTGCGATAGGAGAGCTTGAGAGGGACCTCGGGAAGACGGCGAGTTCCTTGCTTAAGGAAAAGAAAACCAGGAAGGCCAAATCCTCGGAGGTGCGTCGACTCCAGCGTCAGATCGAGAGTGACGCTGGACTAGCGCGCCGCGGGATCCAAGAGGCTACGGATGCCCTTCGTGCGGAGTTTCAGGCTCGCTTGGCGAAGATTTCTGCTTCCCTGGGTTCCCTCGAGTGTATCCGGAGCAGGGATTTCGCTTTGGCGACGATTGAGGGCGGGATGGCCGTGGTTCGGTCGTTCCAAAGTGAGACTCCCCCGACCTTGGAGGCCGAAGAGGCCCGACTGTCCGGCTGCAAGGGAGATATGGCGGCCGAGGATGGCGATTTCGGTCTCATCCTGGCCGACCTAAATCCGCTTGCTTCCTTCCGACGTGTCCAGAAGACCCAGAGGGGAAAGATCCGATGGTCGGAGAGAACGGAAGCGACGCGGCTCCAGGCTCGGACGAGGCGGCGGGTGAAGAGGGGCGTAAGTTCTGAGGGTGACTTGGGTTAGATCTCTTGCGAGAGATTTGTTTTTTTTTTTTTATGTCTTTATGCTTCGGCCTTGAACGGCCTTGTTTGTATTTCGGGACTGGCCGTGTGTGGCTTTGAATCCCTGCCGCTCCGCGGCTTTATGGTATGATAATCGGATAACGTTTTTTATGAATTTGTGAATAGTGGGGAGGAAGGTGATGAGTTGTCGTCTCATATCCTTCTTCGATTGTGAAATGTTTTATTCGAGACCTGTTTCGAGAGTTCTTCCGCGAGATGTGAACTCTGCGGGGGCGCTGAAGGTATCGAACGTAAACATAGAGGCGTGGTTTAAGAATCTCTTATCTTTCGATATCATGCCTTTGAGATGTTAGAGACCAGTGCGCTGGGTTTAGGGCAAGACCTAGGTTTACTTTCGGTTTAAGGATTGTGCGGTGACTAACCGGCTATCGTTTTTCCTGTCGCGATTTCTTCCTGATTCGTATCGATGTAAAGTCCGCGAAAAGTTCTCGGCTTATACGACTTGTTTGATACGAATCGAGCATCTCTCCGGAGACCGGAAGTGCTAGACCAAAATTTCGGATTTCTTTTATAGCGCTATTATCCTTGTGTCGGATGTAAGAGAGTCATCTCCATGAGATGGCTATGTCTGTTTAGGACGTTTGTGAGTTCGATGTGATCAGCATCGGACTTGGTGGCGTGTGCCGTTGTTTTGATTAATTTGCGCAAAATAAATGTTAATGTGTGCATATATGTGTCTTTTTGCGGAGATTTCGTTTGCTCGGAAGAAACCAATTTTGAGGCATCTTTTGCGACGTCTCGCGATGCTAAAGGTTGATTCTCCCAAGCGGCCGACCAATTTCCGAAGACCTCGTTGCGATTTCGCGGTGAGGATGTTTTGATAAGTCGAAAACACCAAAAGTGCGGTAAGAAGTTTTTCGATTTTTTGGGAGTATACGAGTATACGTACCCACTCCCCCCTTTTTAATAAGGGAGGACAGCTGAATTTGCCTTTCGGCAAACTGCCTACGTACTCCTTGCGGAGATCAAGCCGTCTCGTAGTTCAGTGATTGCGAGTTGGTTCGTTTAGTGATAGTATTTTTTGAGATGCATCGCATTCCAGGTTCTAGGGATTTTTATGCCCTGCATGTTGCTATTTCGTAAGAACCTGGTCGGACGACTTTTTCGATTTTATAGGGACCTTCCCAGTTTGCTCCGAGTTTCCCGCGTTTCGTTCAGCGGTGTTTTGGAAGACTTTGCGAAGGACCAGATCTCCCTGATTGAACCTACGATTCCGTACGTTGGAGTTATAGTATCTCGCAGCGGCGTGCTGGTAGTTTTGAATTCGGATGAGCGCTCGATCCCGGCGTTCGTTAATGAGGTCGAGATCGTCCAAGAGCATAGCATTGTTGAGTTCCTCTCGTTCGGGTAAGAACCTTCTTCGAACACCGGGAAATTCTACTTCCGCGGGAATCATGCACTCCGTGCCGTATACCAAGGCGAAGGGAGTTTCTCCCGTTGCTCGCCTTGGGGTGGTACGGTGAGACCAGAGGACTCCCTCGAGTTCGTCGGCCCATCTACCTTTTTTGGCCTCCAAGCGTTTCTTCAGTCCGTCGAGAATGGTCTTGTTGATTGTTTCAGCCTGTCCGTTGCACTGCGGATATCTGGGAGTTGACTTGTTGAGTCGTATCTTCCACTTTTCGCAGAATGCCTCGAATCGGGTGGAAATAATTGAGACCCGTTATCGGTTACGATTTCGTAAGGAACTCCATGCCTACAGATGATGTTTTTCCATACGAAATTCTCGACTTGGACGTCTTTTATACTTGCGTACGAGTCCGCCTCTACCCATTTTGAGAAGAAATCGGTAAGGACTAGAAGGAAACGCTTTTGCTTTGAATTATGCAGAGGTCCGACAATATCCATGGCCCAGCGCATAAAGGGATAAGGCGACGTGATGGAGGAAAGAACTTCGGCGGTTGTCGGATAGTTGGCGCATGCCTTTGGCATTTTTCGCATTTTCGTGCGAATTTTTCGCAATCTCCGATCATTGTTGGCCAATAGTACCCGTGGCGTTTGATTTTCACGGCTAGTGATCTTCCGCCGGAATGGTTGCCGCATGAGCCGGAATGTATTTCCTCCATTACTTTCCTCGCCTTTTCTCCTTCCAGGCACGTCAGGAGCGGTCCGGAGAATCTCCACTTGTAGATTTCGCCGTCCACTGTTACGTAGCGTGCGGCCTGTGTTCGGATCTTGCGAGCTGACCATTTTTCGGCGGGCAGTTGCCCGTCGATAATGTAGTCTCGAATCGTCTGAAGCCATGGGGTATCACAACCGTAATCGGATTGCTCCGATGGTGGTGGTATCGTAATCTCTTCTTCCTCGTCGTCTTGACCCTCTATGAGATTGACAACGACTGGGGGTCCGATACTCGGATGTTCGATGAACTCGACCGGAATTACCCTTTTGAGTCCTGGATCGGAACTTGATGCTAAGGCCGCGAGGGCGTCCGCCTGGACATTCTCGGAACGGGGGATCCGGGTAAGGGCGAAACAGTCGAAGTCTTGAGCTAGACCTTGGACCAGTTTGAGGTACGCGTCCATCCGTTCGTCTCTGGCTTCATATTCTCCGCTGAATTGACTGGCCACTAACTGGGAGTCGCAGTAAGCGTGGAGATTGCGTATTTTTAAGCCGTGAGCCAAACGTAGACCTGCGATCAATGCTTCGTATTCGGCCTCGTTGTTTGAGGCATGGAATTCCAGTCTGAACGATTGTTCCAGGATCTCGCTCGTTGGAGATGTGAGACGGATCCCGATACCCGATCCTTGCTTGGATGAGATCCGTCGACGTGGAGGAGCCAGGTGGAATTTGGTTCCTCGTTGGTTATTGCTCCCGTTGGAAGTTCGACCAAAAAGTCCGCGAGCACCTGTGATTTTGCGCTCGTCCTTGGTCGGTATTCGATGTCATACTCGCTCAACTCGACCGCCCACTTAGCCAATCGGCCTGATTGACTTGGGCTATGCAAAATTGTCCGTAAGGGAAAAGTCGTGAGGATAACAATCGTGTGGGATTGGAAATATGGTCGTAGTTTTCGGGCCGATGTTACGACCGCGCATGCCAATTTTTCCATCAACGGATACCTAGATTCGGCATCCAGCAAGGTTTTGCTTATGTAAAAATAGGTTTCTGCTCCCCGCGTTCTTCCCTGATCAGGACTCCGCTTACGGCTGTTGCCGATACCGCGATGTACAAGAATAAAGGCTCTCCTTCCACGGGTTTTGCGAGGACTGGAGGAGTAGCTAAATAACGCTTCAGCTGTTGGAAGGCGTTTTCGCACTCTTCCGTCCATTCGAATTTTTTATTTCCTCGCAGGACGTCGTAGAAGGGCAGGCACTTATCTGTTGATCGTGAGATAAATCGGTTAAGTGCTGCGATTCTGCCGGTCAGTCTTTGGACTTCCCGTTTATTCTTTTGGCGAAGCCATCTCGATTAGAGCGTTGATCTGTTTTGGATTTGCTTCGATACCGCGGTTGGTGACCAAGTAGCCGAGGAATTCTCCTGATGCCACGGCGAATCTGCATTTCGTCGGGTTGAGCTTCATGTTATGGGAGTTTAGTTGTGCGAAGCATTCTTCGAGATGTGACACGTGATCCTTGCTTTGAGGGATTTGACAAGCATGTCGTCGATATAAACTTCCATCGTTTTTCCGAGTTGTTTGGAGAACATTCGGTTCACGAGTCGTTGGTAAGTTGCTCCAGCGTTTTTGAGGCCGAAGGGCATTACCTCATAGCAATAGGTTCCGCGATCGGTAATGAACGCAGTCTTCTCACGATCGTCGGGATTCATCCTAATTTGATTATAGCCTGAGAAGCATCCATGAAGGATAGGAGTTCGTTGCCCGCCGTTGCTTCTACCAATCGATCGATATGTGGTAGAGGGAAGCTATCCTTTGGACATGCCTTGTTTAGGTCGGTAAAATCTACGCAAACTCGCCACTTCCCGTTTTTCTTTTTGACTACTACGGGGTTGGCGAGCCAGTCGGGGTATCTTACTTCCGTTATCGACCCAACTTTAAGCAGTTTTTCGACCTCATCGTTTACTGCGGTAGCACGTTCGGGTCCCAGCTTCCGTCTTTTCTGTTTGACGGGTTTGAATGTTGGGTCGATGTTCAGCTCGTGACATGTTATGTTAATGTCGATTCCTGGCATATCTTCCGCAGCCCGCGAAAGTATTAAGGTTCTTTTTAAGACAGGTTATGAGTTCTGTCTTTAAAGGCTCGTGGAGATTGGCTCCAATCTCGACGCAGCGTTCTGGGAAGGCTTCGTCGAGACAGATCGTTACCACGGGTTCACAAGTTGGCTCGCGTTTTTCATCTAGAGCTGCGAAGATACGAGATTGCCAGAAGAATTCCGCTGAATCCTGACTTCGCGTATCTTTGCTGGAGGTCTCTTTCTCCGCTTTCTTAGGAGTATTTCGAGGATCGGTCTCTTTCGTTTTAGTTCCGCGGCGAAACAACCTGAGAAACTCTTGGATTTCCCCAGATTACCTCGACTCCGTTAGGGGTCGGGAACTTGAGGCAAAGATGGTAGGTTGATGGGATTGCGCGCATGGTGTTCAGCCATGGCGTCCCCATGATAACGTTGTAAGATGCGGGGCGGTCGAACGACTAGAAACTCTGTGATGTTTGTCACGGTTCCGGCTTTGACAGCGAGTCTAATCGATCCATAGGCCATGGTCGTTTCCCCCGAAAGCCCTAGCAGTGGGCTTGGGCATTTTGCGATCTCGGATTGACTGATCCCCATCTTTTCAAGAGTGTCTTTGAAGATGATATCGGCCGAGCTTCCGGTATCGATTAGTACTCTAGCGACGTCGATATCTCGAATTGTCAACTCGATAACAAGGAGATCGTTCCGAGGTTTGGCTCGATCGACCGTTTCTCCCCCCTGAATGAGATGACATTCGCGCACGTCGAATCTCGCATGTCGTTCCTGATCGTTGAGTGGTTTTTGCGGGTTAGATTGATCCGTAAGTCCCCCTCCTTCTAGCGCCAAACTGTGGGAACCGAAATTCGCACTGTCGATTTCCGTTTAAATAAGGAAACTAGAAAACCCTAGTTTCCCAGAGGACCCGGATATCTGTTAATTACCACACGTCAAGCAATCAGAACACGAGAATAACAACGATAAAAATAAGAAATCGAAAAGAGAGCAAAGTAGATCTTATTCCGAATCTGCGTATGAGCGTTACAACAAGGTATAAGCCTGGGCTCGAGAGCTGTCGGCGAGATTCCTAGTTCTAGCAACCCTAAGACGGCTAAACCTAATTGAGTCGCAGCTCGAAATAACAAAAACGGAAAGTTGCCTAAATCGCTCTAAGTGCTAAGTTTGCTCTGAAAAAGTTCTCCTTCTGCTCCTCGCCTAGGACTCCTTATATACTAGCTCCAAGGTCGGTTTACGCTTTTACTCTTCTGCCCTTAAGCCGTCATAGCATAAAAATGGAGATATTCCATTTTTCCCGATCTTCACAATTATCTTCAAAACTTCCGTATTTATCCGCGGAAACTTGACATTTATCCTTCCTCGTGGGCCAAGCGTGAACCATGCTGTGGTTCACGGGCTTTTGGTTAGGAAAAATCGTAGGATGGGCCTCGAGTCGTGTTTTAGGTCCCTTTGGGCCGTCTTCCGACTCGACACGTTTACTACGAGTTTTCCGCGGTTTCTAATCCGCGAAGTTTGATCGATGAATTAGAATAGCGGGAAACATGGACTGAGCTTGCTACGGTCTTCGGGAGATAGCATTCGAAGGTTTGACGAGAATGCAAGGACTGGTGTCGTATCGATGTTCGGAAAGGTTCAATCGCTACACAGCGACCGAACTTTGGCTCGAGCCCGGTCGCTACGTAGCGACCGAGCGAAACGAGTGCTCGGTCGCTACGTAGCGACCGAGCTTCGGCTTGAGCTCGGTCGCTACGTAGCGACCGAGCGGGACGATCGCTCGGTCGCTACGTAGCGACCGAGCTTGGCTCGAGCTCGGTCGCTACGTAGCGACCGAGCGGGACGATCGCTCGGTCGCTACGTAGCGACCGAGCTTGGCTGAGCTCGGTCGCTACGTAGCGACCGAGCGGGACGATCGCTCGGTCGCTACGTAGCGACCGAGCTTTGGCTCGAGCTCGGTCGCTACGTAGCGACCGAGCTTTGGCTCGAGCTCGGTCGCTACGTAGCGACCGAGCGGGACGATCGCTCGGTCGCTACGTAGCGACCGAGCTTTGGCTCGTCGGTCGCTACGTAGCGACGAGCGGACGATCGCTCGGTCGCTACGTAGCGACCGAGCTTGGCTGAGCTCGGTCGCTACGTAGCGACCGAGCGGGACGATCGTTCGGTCGCTACGTAGCGACCGAGCTTGGCTGAGCTCGGTCGCTACGTAGCGCCGAGCGGGACGATCGCTCGGTCGCTACGTAGCGACCGAGCGGGACGACGTTCAGGTCGCTGCGTAACGACCTGTTTCGAGCTTTCGTCGGACGTCTCGATTCTTTCTTTCCGCAAGCTTTTTCGTAAGAGAATCTATTTCGAAAAGTATCTTCGGAGAAACTCTTATTTTCTTCTTTCTTCGGACGTTTTGAATGTTTTCAATTTGTCGTAACCGTTTTGACCCCAACAATTTCCCAAACTAGAACTAGATCACCGTTTGAAAGTGGGATAACTTCTTCATCCCAACTCTTTGAGTTTATTCAACTTCCTGGTGTTTCTTCTCCACCACTTTTGTATCCAAATCGAGCTTCTTACAAAGTGATTCATCCTGTTTGATTAGAACGAACGACGAAGAAACTTTCCTATTCCCAAATTGGAACTGGAATCACCTGATTAGAAAGTGGGATAACTTCTTCATCCCAACTCCTATGAGATTTATTCAACTTCCTGTGTTTCTCCACACTTTATGTATCCAAATCAAGCTTCTACAAGTGATTCATCCTGGTTTGATTGGAACGACGAAGAAGCTGTCCTATTCCCAAACTGGAAACTGGAATCACCTGATTAGAAAGTGGGATAACTTCTTCATCCAACTCCTATGAGATTTATTCAACTTCCTGGTGTTCTCTCACCACTTTATGTATCCATCGACTTCTTACAAAGTGATTCATCCTGGTTTGATTGGAACGACGAAGAAGCTGTCCTATTCCCAAACTGGAAACTGGAATCACCTGATTTGAAAGTGGGATAACTCTTCATCCCAACTCCTATGAGATTTATTCAACTTCCTGGATTCTCCAACACACTTTATGTATCCAAATCAAGCTTCTTACAAGTGATTCATCCTGGTTTGATTGGAACGACGAAGAGCTTGTCCTATTCCCAAACTGGGAAACTGGAATCACCTGATTGAAAGTGGGATAACTTCTTCATCCCAACTCCTATGAGATTTATTCAACTTCCTGGTGTTTCTCCAACACTTTATGTATCCAAATCAAGCTTCTTACAAAGTGATTCATCCTGGTTTGATTGAAACGACGAAGAAGCTGTCCTATTCCCAAACTGGGAAACTGGAATCACCTGATTTGAAAGTGGGATAACTTCTTCATCCCAACAACTCCAATGAGATTTATTCAACTTCCTGGTGATTCTCCAACACTTTATGTATCCAAATCAAGCTTCTTACAAAGTGATTCATCCTGGTTTGATTGGAACGACGAAGAAGCTGTCCTATTTCCCAAACTGGGAAACTGGAATCACCTGATTTGAAAGTGGGATAACTTCTTCATCCCAACTCCTATGAGATTTATTCAACTTCCTGGTGTTTCTCCAACACTTTATGTATCCAATATGTATCCAAATCAAGCTTCTTACAAAGTGATTCATCCTGGTTTGATTGGAACGACGAAGAAGCTGTCCTATTCCCAAACTGGGAAACTGGAATCACCTGATTTGAAAGTGGGATAACTTCTTCATCCCAACTCCTATGAGATTTATTCAACTTCCTGGTGATTTCTCCACTTTATGTATCCAAATCAAGCTTCTTACAAAGTGATTCATCCTGGTTTGATTGGAACGACGAAGAAGCTGTCCTATTCCCAAACTGGGAAACTGCAATCACCTGATTTGAAAGTGGGATAACTTCTTCATCCCAACTCCTATGAGATTTATTCAACTTCCTGGTGATTCTCCAACACTTTATGTATCCAAATCAAGCTTCTTACAAAGTGATTCATCCTGGTTTGATTGGAACGACGAAGAAGCTGTCCTATTCCCAAACTGGGAAACTGGAATCACCTGATTTGAAAGTGGGATAACTTCTTCATCCCAACTCCTATGAGATTTATTCAACTTCCTGGTGATTCTCCAACACTTTATGTATCCAAATCAAGCTTCTTACAAAGTGATTCATCCTGGTTTGATTGGAACGACGAAGAAGCTGTCCTATTCCCAAACTGGGAAACTGGAATCACCTGATTTGAAAGTGGGATAACTTCTTCATCCCAACTCCTATGAGATTTATTCAACTTCCTGGTGATTCTCCACCACTTTATGTATCCAAATCAAGCTTCTTACAAAGTGATTCATCCTGGTTTGATTGGAACGACGAAGAAGCTGTCCTATTCCCAAACTGGGAAACTGGAATCACCTGATTTGAAAGTGGGATAACTTCTTCATCCCAACTCCTATGAGATTTATTCAACTTCCTGGTGATTCTCCACACTTTATGTATCCAAATCAAGCTTCTTACAAAGTGATTCATCCTGGTTTTGATTGGAACGACGAAGAAGCTGTCCTATTCCCAAACTGGGAAACTGGAATCACCTGATTAGAAAGTGGGATAACTTCTTCATCCCAACTCCTATGAGATTTATTCAACTTCCTGGTGTTTCTCCAACACTTTATGTATCCAAATCAAGCTTCTTACAAAGTGATTCATCCTGGTTTGATTGGAACGACGAAGAAGCTGTCCTATTCCCAAACTGGGAAACTGGAATCACCTGATTTGAAAGTGGGATAACTTCTTCATCCCAACTCCTATGAGATTTATTCAACTTCCTGGTGATTCTCCACTTTATGTATCCAAATCAAGCTTCTTACAAAGAGATTCACCCTGGTTTGATTGGAACGACGAAGAAGCTGTCCTATTCCCAAACTGGGAAACTGGAATCACCTGATTTGAAAGTGGGATAACTTCTTCATCCCAACTCCTATGAGATTTATTCAACTTCCTGGTGATTCTCCAACACTTTATGTATCCAAATCAAGCTTCTTACAAAGTGATTCATCCTGGTTTGATTGGAACGACGAAGAAGCTGTCCTATTCCCAAACTGGGAAACTGGAATCACCTGATTTGAAAGTGGGATAACTTCTTCATCCCAACTCCTATGAGATTTATTCAACTTCCTGGTGATTCTCCAACACTTTATGTATCCAAATCAAGCTTCTTACAAAGTGATTCATCCTGGTTTGATTGGAACGACGAAGAAGCTGTCCTATTCCCAAACTGGGAAACTGGAATCACCTGATTTGAAAGTGGGATAACTTCTTCATCCCAACTCCTATGAGATTTATTCAACTTCCTGGTGATTCTCCAACACTTTATGTATCCAAATCAAGCTTCTTACAAAGTGATTCATCCTGGTTTGATTGGAACGACGAAGAAGCTGTCCTATTCCCAAACTGGGAAACTGGAATCACCTGATTAGAAAGTGGGATAACTTCTTCATCCCAACTCCTATGAGATTTATTCAACTTCCTGGTGATTCTCCAACACTTTATGTATCCAAATCAAGCTTCTTACAAAGTGATTCATCCTGGTTTGATTGGAACGACGAAGAAGCTGTCCTATTCCCAAACTGGGAAACTGGAATCACCTGATTAGAAAGTGGGAAACTTCTTCATCCCAACTCCTATGAGATTTATTCAACTTCCTGGTGTTTCTCCACCATTTTATGTATCCAAATCAAGCTTCTTACAAAGTGATTCATCCTGGTTTGATTGAAACGACGAAGAAGCTGTCCTATTCCCAAACTGGGAAACTGGAATCACCTGATTTGAAAGTGGGATAACTTCTTCATCCCAACTCCTATGAGATTTATTCAACTTCCTGGTGATTCTCCAACACTTTATGTATCCAAATCAAGCTTCTTACAAAGTGATTCATCCTGGTTTGATTGGAACGACGAAGAAGCTGTCCTATTCCCAAACTGGGAAACTGGAATCACCTGATTAGAAAGTGGGATAACTTCTTCATCCCCACTCCTATGAGATTTATTCAACTTCCTGGTGATTCTCCACACTTTATGTATCCAAATCAAGCTTCTTACAAAGTGATTCATCCTGGTTTGATTGGAACGACGAAGAAGCTGTCCTATTCCCAAACTGGGAAACTGGAATCACCTGATTAGAAAGTGGGATAACTTCTTCATCCCAACTCCTATGAGATTTATTCAACTTCCTGGTGATTCTCCACCATTTTATGTATCCAAATCAAGCTTCTTACAAAGTGATTCATCCTGGTTTGATTGGAACGACGAAGAAGCTGTCCTATTCCCAAACTGGGAAACTGGAATCACCTGATTTGAAAGTGGGATAACTTCTTCATCCCAACTCCTATGAGATTTATTCAACTTCCTGGTGTTTCTCCAACACTTTATGTATCCAAATCAAGCTTCTTACAAAGTGATTCATCCTGGTTTGATTGGAACGACGAAGAAGCTGTCTATTCCCAAACTGGGAAACTGGAATCACCTGATTAGAAAGTGGGATAACTTCTTCATCCCAACTCCTATGAGATTTATTCAACTTCCTGGTGATTCTCCAACACTTTATGTATCCAAATCAAGCTTCTTACAAAGTGATTCATCCTGGTTTGATTGGAACGACGAAGAAGCTGTCCTATTCCCAAACTGGGAAACTGGAATCACCTGATTTGAAAGTGGGATAACTTCTTCATCCCAACTCCTATGAGATTTATTCAACTTCCTGGTGTTTCTCCACACTTTATGTATCCAAATCAAGCTTCTTACAAAGTGATTCATCCTGGTTTGATTGGAACGACGAAGAAGCTGTCCTATTCCCAAACTGGGAAACTGGAATCACCTGATTAGAAAGTGGGATAACTTCTTCATCCCAACTCCTATGAGATTTATTCAACTTCCTGGTGATTCTCCAACACTTTATGTATCCAAATCAAGCTTCTTACAAAGTGATTCATCCTGGTTTGATTGGAACGACGAAGAAGCTGTCCTATTCCCAAACAGGGAAACTAGAATCACCTTCTTCATCCCAACTCCTATGAGATTTATTCAACTTCCTGGTGTTTCTCCAACACTTTATGTATCCAAATCGAGCTTCTTACAAAGTGATTCATCCTGGTTTGATTGAAACGACGAAGAAGCTGTCCTATTCCCAAACTGGGAAACTGGAATCACCTGATTTGAAAGTGGGATAACTTCTTCATCCCAACTCCTATGAGATTTATTCAACTTCCTGGTGATTCTCCAACACCATTATGTATCCAAATCAGCTTCTTACAAAGTGATTCATCCTGGTTTGATTGGAACGACGAAGAAGCTGTCCTATTCCCAAACTGGGAAACTGGAATCACCTGATTTGAAAGTGGGATAACTTCTTCATCCCAACTCCTATGAGATTTATTCAACTTCCTGGTGATTCTCCAACACTTTATGTATCCAAATTTATGTATCCAATCAAGCTTCTTACAAAGTGATTCATCCTGGTTTGATTGGAACGACGAAGAAGCTGTCCTATTCCCAAACTGGGAAACTGGAATCACCTGATTTGAAAGTGGGATAACTTCTTCATCCCAACTCCTATGAGATTTATTCAACTTCCTGGTGATTCTCCACACTTTATGTATCCAAATCAAGCTTCTTACAAAGTGATTCATCCTGGTTTGATTGGAACGACGAAGAAGCTGTCCTATTCCCAAACTGGGAAACTGGAATCACCTGATTAAAGTGGGATAACTTCTTCATCCCAACTCCTATGAGATTTATTCAACTTCCTGGTGATTCTCCAACACTTTATGTATCCAAATCAAGCTTCTTACAAAGTGATTCATCCTGGTTTGATTGGAACGACGAAGAAGCTGTCCTATTCCCAAACTGGGAAACTGGAATCACCTGATTAGAAAGTGGGATAACTTCTTCATCCCAACTCCTATGAGATTTATTCAACTTCCTGGTGATTCTCCAACACTTATATATCCAAATCAGCTTCTTACAAAGTGATTCATCCTGGTTTGATTGGAACGACGAAGAAGCTGTCCTATTCCCAAACTGGGAAACTGGAATCACCTGATTAGAAAGTGGGATAACTTCTTCATCCCAACTCCTATGAGATTTATTCAACTTCCTGGTGATTCTCCAACACTTTATGTATCCAAATCAAGCTTCTTACAAAGTGATTCATCCTGGTTTGATTGGAACGACGAAGAAGCTGTTCTATTCCCAACTGGGAAACTGGAATCACCTGATTAGAAAGTGGGATAACTTCTTCATCCCAACTCCTATGAGATTTATTAACCTTCCTGGTGATTCTCCACCACTTTATGTATCCAAATCAAGCTTCTTACAAAGTGATTCATCCTGGTTTGATTGGAACGACGAAGAAGCTGTCCTATTCCCAAACTGGGAAACTGGAATCACCTGATTTGAAAGTGGGATAACTTCTTCATCCCAACTCCTATGAGATTTATTCAACTTCCTGGTGATTCTCCAACACTTTATGTATCCAAATCAAGCTTCTTACAAAGTGATTCATCCTGGTTTGATTGGAACGACGAAGAAGCTGTCCTATTCCCAAACTGGGAAACTGGAATCACCTGATTAGAAAGTGGGATAACTTCTTCATCCCAACTCCTATGAGATTTATTCAACTTCCTGGTGTTTCTCCACACTTTATGTATCCAAATCAAGCTTCTTACAAAGTGATTCATCCTGGTTTGATTGGAACGACGAAGAAGCTGTCCTATTCCCAACTGGGAAACTGGAATCACCTGATTTGAAAGTGGGATAACTAACTTCTTCTCCCAACTCCTATGAGATTTATTCAACTTCCTGGTGTTTCTCCAACACTTTATGTATCCAAATCAAGCTTCTTACAAAGTGATTCATCCTGGTTTGATTGGAACGACGAAGAAGCTGTTCTATTCCCAAACTGGGAAACTGGAATCACCTGATTTGAAAGTGGGATAACTTCTTCATCCCAACTCCTATGAGATTTATTCAACTTCCTGGTGATTCTCCAACACTTTATGTATCCAAATCAAGCTTCTTACAAAGTGATTCATCCTGGTTTGATTGGAACGACGAAGAAGCTGTCCTATTCCCAAACTGGGAAACTGGAATCACCTGATTAGAAAGTGGGATAACTTCTTCATCCCAACTCCTATGAGATTTATTCAACTTCCTGGTGTTTCTCCAACACTTTATGTATCCAAATCAAGCTTCTTACAAAGTGATTCATCCTGGTTTGATTGGAACGACGAAGAAGCTGTCCTATTCCCAAACTGGGAAACTGGAATCACCTGATTAGAAAGTGGGATAACTTCTTCATCCCAACTCCTATGAGATTTATTCAACTTCCTGGTGTTCTCCCCACCATTTTATGTATCCAAATCAAGCTTCTTACAAAGTGATTCATCCTGGTTTGATTGGAACGACGAAGAAGCTGTCCTATTCCCAAACTGGAAACTGGAATCACCTGATTTGAAAGTGGGATAACTTCTTCATCCCAACTCCTATGAGATTTATTCAACTTCCTGGTGATTCTCCAACACTTTATGTATCCAAATCAAGCTTCTTACAAAGTGATTCATCCTGGTTTGATTGGAACGACGAAGAAGCTGTCCTATTCCCAAACTGGGAAACTGGAATCACCTGATTTGAAAGTGGGATAACTTCTTCATCCCAACTCCTATGAGATTTATTCAACTTCCTGGTGTTTCTCCCACACTTTATGTATCCAAATCAAGCTTCTTACAAAGTGATTCATCCTGGTTTGATTGGAACGACGAAGAAGCTGTCCTATTCCCAAACTGGGAAACTGGAATCACCTGATTAGAAAGTGGGATAACTTCTTCATCCCAACTCCTATGAGATTTATTCAACTTCCTGGTTTTTCTCCACCACTTTATGTATCCAAATCAAGCTTCTTACAAAGTGATTCATCCTGGTTTGATTGGAACGACGAAGAAGCTGTCCTATTCCCAAACTGGGAAACTGGAATCACCTGATTTGAAAGTGGGATAACTTCTTCATCCCAACTCCTATGAGATTTATTCAACTTCCTGGTGTTTCTCCAACACTTTATGTATCCAAATCAAGCTTCTTACAAAGTGATTCATCCTGGTTTGATTGGAACGACGAAGAAGCTGTCCTATTCCCAAACTGGGAAACTGGAATCACCTGATTAGAAAGTGGGATAACTTCTTCATCCCAACTCCTATGAGATTTATTCAACTTCCTGGTGTTTCTCCAACACTTTATATGTATCCAAATCAAGCTTCTTACAAAGTGATTCATCCTGGTTTGATTGGAACGACGAAGAAGCTGTCCTATTCCCAAACTGGGAAACTGGAATCACCTGATTAGAAAGTGGATAACTTCTTCATCCCAACTCCTCCTATGAGATTTATTCAACTTCCTGGTGATTCTCCACCACTTTATGTATCCAAATCAAGCTTCTTACAAAGTGATTCATCCTGGTTTGATTGAAACGACGAAGAAGCTGTCCTATTCCCAAACTGGGAAACTGGAATCACCTGATTTGAAAGTGGGATAACTTCTTCATCCCAACTCCTATGAGATTTATTCAACTTCCTGGTGATTCTCCAACACTTTATGTATCCAAATCAAGCTTCTTACAAAGTGATTCATCCTGGTTTGATTGGAACAACGAAGAAGTTGTCCTATTCCCAAACAGGGAAACTAGAATCACCTTCTTCATCCCAACTCCTATGAGATTTATTCAACTTCCTGGTGTTTCTACAACAATTTATGTATCCAAATCGAGCTTCTTACAAAGTGATTCATCCTGGTTTGATTGGAACGACGAAGAAGCTGTCCTATTCCCAAACTGGGAAACTGGAATCACCTGATTAGAAAGTGGGATAACTTCTTCATCCCCAACTCCTATGAGATTTATTCAACTTCCTGGTGATTCTCCCAACACTTGTATCCAAATCAAGCTTCTTACAAAGTGATTCATCCTGGTTTGATTGGAACGACGAAGAAGCTGTCCTATTCCCAAACTGGGAAACTGGAATCACCTGATTAGAAAGTGGGATAACTTCTTCATCCCAACTCCTATGAGATTTATTCAACTTCCTGGTGTTTCTCACCAATTTATGTATCCAAACAATTTATGTATCGAAATCAAGCTTCTTACAAAGTGATTCATCCTGGTTTGATTGAAACGACGAAGAAGCTGTCCTATTCCCAAACTGGGAAACTGGAATCACCTGATTTGAAAGTGGGATAACTTCTTCATCCCAACTCCTATGAGATTTATTCAACTTCCTGGTGATTCTCCAACACTTTATGTATCCAAATCAAGCTTCTTACAAAGTGATTCATCCTGGTTTGATTGGAACGACGAAGAAGCTGTCCTATTCCCAAACTGGGAAACTGGAATCACCTGATTTGAAAGTGGGATAACTTCTTCATCCCAACTCCATCCTGAGATTTATTCAACTTCCTTGGTGATTCTCCACACTTTATGTATCCAAATCAAGAGCTTCTTACAAAGTGATTCATCCTGGTTTGATTGGAACGACGAAGAAGCTGTCTATTCCCAAACTGGGAAACTGGAATCACCTGATTAGAAAGTGGGATAACTTCTTCATCCCAACTCCTATGAGATTTATTCAACTTCCTGGTGATTCTCCAACACTTTATGTATCCAAATCAAGCTTCTTACAAAGTGATTCATCCTGGTTTGATTGGAACGACGAAGAAGCTGTCCTATTCCCAAACTGGGAAACTGGAATCACCTGATTTGAAAGTGGGATAACTTCTTCATCCCAACTCCTATGAGATTTATTCAACTTCCTGGTGTTTCTCCACACTTTATGTATCCAAATCAAGCTTCTTACAAAGTGATTCATCCTGGTTTGATTGGAACGACGAAGAAGCTGTCCTATTCCCAAACTGGGAAACTGGAATCACCTGATTTGAAAGTGGGATAACTTCTTCATCCCAACTCCTATGAGATTTATTCAACCCTTCCTCCACATTTTACTATCCAAACATTTTCTTCAAAGTCTCCATTCACCTCCTGACGAAGCTTGAAACTCCGATTTGGGTGTACTTTCCTGCTTCTGAACCTCCTGGAATTTCTTTATTTTCTAAATCTAAAATCCTATTTATCATATGATTTATTCACTCTGGTGATTCTCCACCACTTTATGTATCCAAATCAAGCTTCTTACAAAGTGATTCATCCTGGTTTGATTGGAACGACGAAGAAGCTGTCCTATTCCCAAACTGGGAAACTGGAATCACCTGATTTGAAAGTGGGATAACTTCTTCATCCCAACTCCTATGAGATTTATTCAACTTCCTGGTGATTCTCCAACACTTTATGTATCCAAATCAAGCTTCTTACAAAGTGATTCATCCTGGTTTGATTGGAACGACGAAGAAGCTGTCCTATTCCCAAACTGGGAAACTGGAATCACCTGATTGAAAGTGGGATAACTTCTTCATCCCAACTCCTATGAGATTTATTCAACTTCCTGGTGATTCTCCAACACTTTATGTATCCAAATCAAGCTTCTTACAAAGTGATTCATCCTGGTTTGATTGGAACGACGAAGAAGCTGTCCTATTCCCAAACTGGGAAACTGGAATCACCTGATTTGAAAGTGGGATAACTTCTTCATCCCAACTCTCCTATGAGATTTATTCAACTTCCTGGTGATTCTCCACACTTTATGTATCCAAATCAAGCTTCTTACAAGTGATTCATCCTGGTTTGATTGGAACGACGAAGAAGCTGTCCTATTCCCAACTGGGAAACTGGAATCACCTGATTTGAAAGTGGGATAACTTCTTCATCCCAACTCCTATGAGATTTATTCAACTTCCTGGTGATTCTCCAACACTTTATATGTATCCAAATCAAGCTTCTTACAAAGTGATTCATCCTGGTTTGATTGAACGACGAAGAAGCTGTCCTATTCCAAAACTGGGAAACTGGAATCACCTGATTAGAAAGTGGGATAACTTCTTCATCCCAACTCCTATGAGATTTATTCAACTTCCTGGTGATTCTCCAACACTTTATGTATCCAAATCAAGCTTCTTACAAAGTGATTCATCCTGGTTTGATTGGAACGACGAAGAAGCTGTCCTATTCCCAAACTGGGAAACTGGAATCACCTGATTAGAAAGTGGGATAACTTCTTCATCCCAACTCCTATGAGATTTATTCAACTTCCTGGTGTTTCTCCACCACTTTATGTATCCAAATCAAGCTTCTTACAAAGTGATTCATCCTGGTTTGATTGAAACGACGAAGAAGCTGTCCTATTCCCAAACTGGGAAACTGGAATCACCTGATTTGAAAGTGGGATAACTTCTTCATCCCAACTCCTATGAGATTTATTCAACTTCCTGGTGTTTCTCCAACACTTTATGTATCCAAATCAAGCTTCTTCACAAGTGATTCATCCTGGTTTGATTGGAACGACGAAGAAGCTGTCCTATTCCCAAACTGGGAAACTGGAATCACCTGATTAGAAAGTGGGATAACTTCTTCATCCCAACTCCTATGAGATTTATTCAACTTCCTGGTGTTTCTCCACACTTTATGTATCCAAATCAAGCTTCTTACAAAGTGATTCATCCTGGTTTGATTGGAACGACGAAGAAGCTGTCCTATTCCCAAACTGGGAAACTGGAATCACCTGATTAGAAAGTGGGATAACTTCTTCATCCAACTCCTATGAGATTTATTCAACTTCCTGGTGTTTCTCCCCACTTTATGTATCCAAATCAAGCTTCTTACAAAGTGATTCATCCTGGTTTGATTGAACGACGAAGAAGCTGTCCTATTCCCAAACTGGGAAACTGGAATCACCTGATTTGAAAGTGGGATAACTTCTTCATCCCAACTCCTATGAGATTTATTCAACTTCCTGGTGATTCTCCAACACTTTATGTATCCAAATCAAGCTTCTTACAAAGTGATTCATCCTGGTTTGATTGGAACAACGAAGAAGTTGTCCTATTCCCAAACAGGGAAACTGGAATCACCTTCTTCATCCCAACTCCTATGAGATTTATTCAACTTCCTGGTGTTTCTACAACAATTTATGTATCCAAATCAAGCTTCTTACAAAGTGATTCATCCTGGTTTGATTGAAACGACGAAGAAGCTGTCCTATTCCCAAACTGGGAAACTGGAATCACCTGATTAGAAAGTGGGATAACTTCTTCATCCCAACTCCTATGAGATTTATTCAACTTCCTGGTGATTCTCCAACACTTTATGTATCCAAATCAAGCTTCTTACAAAGTGATTCATCCTGGTTTGATTGGAACGACGAAGAAGCTGTCCTATTCCCAAACTGGGAACTGAATCACCTGATTTGAAAGTGGGATAACTTCTTCATCCCAACTCCTATGAGATTTATTCAACTTCCTGGTGATTCTCCAACACTTTATGTATCCAAATCAGGCTTCTTACAAAGTGATTCATCCTGGTTTGATTGGAACGACGAAGAAGCTGTCCTATTCCCAAACTGGGAAACTGGAATCACCTGATTTGAAAGTGGGATAACTTCTTCATCCCAACTCCTATGAGATTTATTCAACTTCCTGGTGATTCTCCAACACTTTATGTATCCAAATCAAGCTTCTTACAAAGTGATTCATCCTGGTTTGATTGGAACGACGAAGAAGCTGTCCTATTCCCAAACTGGGAAACTGGAATCACCTGATTTGAAAGTGGGATAACTTCTTCATCCCAACTCCTATGAGATTTATTCAACTTCCTGGTGATTCTCCAACACTTTATGTATCCAAATCAAGCTTCTTACAAAGTGATTCATCCTGGTTTGATTGGAACGACGAAGAAGCTGTCCTATTCCCAAACTGGGAAACTGGAATCACCTGATTAGAAAGTGGGATAACTTCTTCATCCCAACTCCTATGAGATTTATTCAACTTCCTGGTGTTTCTCCCAACCTTTATGTATCCAAATCAAGCTTCTTACAAAGTGATTCATCCTGGTTTGATTGGAACGACGAAGAAGCTGTCCTATTCCCAAACTGGGAAACTGGAATCACCTGATTAGAAAGTGGGATAACTTCTTCATCCCAACTCCTATGAGATTTATTCAACTTCCTGGTGATTCTCAACCCTTTATGTATCCAAATCAAGCTTCTTACAAAGTGATTCATCCTGGTTTGATTGGAACGACGAAGAAGCTGTCCTATTCCCAAACTGGGAAACTGGAATCACCTGATTAGAAAGTGGGATAACTTCTTCATCCCATCCTATGAGATTTATTCAACTTCCTGGTGATTCTCCACCACTTTATGTATCCAAATCAAGCTTCTTACAAAGTGATTCATCCTGGTTTGATTGAACGACGAAGAAGCTGTCCTATTCCCAAACTGGAAAACTGGAATCACCTGATTTGAAAGTGGGATAACTTCTTCATCCCAACTCCTATGAGATTTATTCAACTTCCTGGTGATTCTCCACCACTTTATGTATCCAAATCAAGCTTCTTACAAAGTGATTCATCCTGGTTTGATTGGAACGACGAAGAAGCTGTCCTATTCCCAAACTGGGAAACTGGAATCACCTGATTTGAAAGTGGGATAACTTCTTCATCCCAACTCCTATGAGATTTATTCAACTTCCTGGTGTTTCTCCAACACTTTATGTATCCAAATCAAGCTTCTTACAAAGTGATTCATCCTGGTTTGATTGGAACGACGAAGAAGCTGTCCTATTCCCAAACTGGGAACTGGAATCACCTGATTAGAAAGTGGGATAACTTCTTCATCCCAACTCCTATGAGATTTATTCAACTTCCTGGTGTTTCTCCACCACTTTATGTATCCAAATCGCTTCTTACAAAGTGATTCATCCTGGTTTGATTGGAACGACGAAGAAGCTGTCCTATTCCCAAACTGGGAAACTGGAATCACCTGATTTGAAAGTGGGATAACTTCTTCATCCCAACTCCTATGAGATTTATTCAACTTCCTGGTGATTTCTCCAAACATTTATGTATCCAAATCAAGCTTCTTACAAGTGATTCATCCTGGTTTGATTGGAACGACGAAGAAGCTGTCCTATTCCCAAACTGGGAAACTGGAATCACCTGATTAGAAAGTGGGATAACTTCTTCATCCCAACTCCTATGAGATTTATTCAACTTCCTGGTGTTTCTCCCAACACTTTATGTATCCAAATCAAGCTTCTTACAAAGTGATTCATCCTGGTTTGATTGGAACGACGAAGAAGCTGTCCTATTCCCAAACTGGGAAACTGGAATCACCTGATTAGAAAGTGGGATAACTTCTTCATCCCAACTCCTATGAGATTTATTCAACTTCCTGGTGTTCTCCACCACTTTATGTATCCAAATCGAGCTTCTTACAAAGTGATTCATCCTGGTTTGATTGGAACGACGAAGAAGCTGTCCTATTCCCAAACTGGGAAACTGGAATCACCTGATTAGAAAGTGGGATAACTTCTTCATCCCAACTCCTATGAGATTTATTCAACTTCCTGGTGATTCTCCAACACTTTATGTATCCAAATCAGCTTCTTACAAAGTGATTCATCCTGGTTTGATTGGAACGACGAAGAAGCTGTCCTATTCCCAAACTGGGAAACTGAAATCACTTCTTCATCCAACTCCTATGAGATTTATTCAACTTCCTGGTGATTCTCCAACACTTTATGTATCCAAATCAGCTTCTTACAAAGTGATTCATCCTGGTTTGATTGAAACGACGAAGAAGCTGTCCTATTCCCAAACTGGGAAACTGGAATCACCTGATTTGAAAGTGGGATAACTTCTTCATCCCAACTCCTATGAGATTTATTCAACTTCCTGGTGATTCTCCACACATTATGTATCCAAATCAAGCTACAAAGTGATTCATCCTGGTTTCATTGGAACGACGAAGAAGCTGTCCTATTCCCAAACTGGGAAACTGGAATCACCTGATTGAAAGTGGGATAACTTCTTCATCCCAACTCCTATGAGATTTATTCAACTTCCTGGTGTTTCTCACAACACTTTATGTATCCAAATCGAAATCTCTTCTTACAAAGTGATTCATCCTGGTTTGATTGGAACGACGAAGAAGCTGTCCTATTCCCAAACTGGGAAACTGGAATCACCTGATTTGAAAGTGGGATAACTTCTTCATCCCAACTCTATATGAGATTTATTCAACTTCCTGGTGATTCTCCAACACTTTATGTATCCAAATCAGCTTCTTACAAAGTGATTCATCCTGGTTTGATTGGAACGACGAAGAAGCTGTCCTATTCCCAAACTGGGAAACTGGAATCACCTGATTTGAAAGTGGGATAACTTCTTCATCCCAACTCCTATGAGATTTATTCAACTTCCTGGTGATTCTCCAACACTTTATGTATCCAAATCAAGCTTCTTACAAAGTGATTCATCCTGGTTTGATTGGAACGACGAAGAAGCTTTCTATTCCAAACTGGAAACTGGAATCACCTGATTAGAAAGTGGGATAACTTCTTCATCCCAACTCCTAGATTTTATTCAACTTCCTGGTGTTTCTCCAACACTTTATGTATCCAAATCGAGCTTCTTACAAAGTGATTCATCCTGGTTTGATTGGAACGACGAAGAAGCTGTCCTATTCCCAAACTGGGAAACTGGAATCACCTGATTAGAAAGTGGGATAACTTCTTCATCCCAACTCCTATGAGATTTATTCAACTTCCTTGTGTTTCTCCAACACTTTATGTATCCAAATCAAGCTTCTTACAAAGTGATTCATCCTGGTTTGATTGGAACGACGAAGAAGCTGTCCTATTCCCAAACTGGGAAACTGGAATCACCTGATTAGAAAGTGGGATAACTTCTTCATCCCAACTCCTATGAGATTTATTCAACTTCCTGGTGTTTCTCCACCATTTTATGTATCCAAATCGAGCTTCTTACAAAGTGATTCATCCTGGTTTGATTGAACGACGAAGAAGCTGTCCTATTCCCAAACTGGGAAACTGGAATCACCTGATTTGAAAGTGGGATAACTTCTTCATCCCAACTCCTATGAGATTTATTCAACTTCCTGGTGTTTTCTCCTTCCTTCTTCTTTTTCTCTTCAAATCAAGTTTATTATCCAAAGAGCTTCTTACAAAGTGATTCATCCTGGTTTGATTGAAACGACGAAGAAGCTGTCCTATTCCCAAACTGGGAAACTGGAATCACCTGATTAGAAAGTGGGATAACTTCTTCATCCCAACTCCTATGAGATTTATTCAACTTCCTGGTGTTTCTCCAACACTTTATGTATCCAAATCGAGCTTCTTACAAAGTGATTCATCCTGGTTTGATTGGAACGACGAAGAAGCTGTCCTATTCCCAAACTGGAAAACTGGAATCACCTGATTTGAAAGTGGGATAACTTCTTCATCCCAACTCCTATGAGATTTATTCAACTTCCTGGTGATTCTCCACACTTTATGTATCCAAATCGAGCTTCTTACAAAGTGATTCATCCTGGTTTGATTGGAACGACGAAGAAGCTGTCCTATTCCCAACTGGGAAACTGGAATCACCTGATTTGAAAGTGGGATAACTTCTTCATCCCACTCCTATGAGATTTATTCAACTTCCTGGTGTTTCTCTCCAACACTTTATGTATCCAAATCAGCTTCTTACAAAGTGATTCATCCTGGTTTGATTGGAACGACGAAGAAGCTGTCCTATTCCCAAACTGGGAAACTGGAATCACCTGATTAGAAAGTGGGATAACTTCTTCATCCCAACTCCTATGAGATTTATTCAACTTCCTGGTGTTTCTCCACCACTTTATGTATCCAAATCGAGCTTCTTACAAAGTGATTCATCCTGGTTTGATTGGAACGACGAAGAAGCTGTCCTATTCCCAAACTGGGAAACTGCAATCACCTGATTTGAAAGTGGGATAACTTCTTCATCCCAACTCCTATGAGATTTATTCAACTTCCTGGTGTTTCTCCAACACTTTATGTATCCAAATCAAGTTTCTTACAAAGTGATTCATCCTGGTTTGATTGGAACGACGAAGAAGCTGTCCTATTCCCAAACTGGGAAACTGAATCACCTGATTAGAAAGTGGGATAACTTCTTCATCCCAACTCCTATGAGATTTATTCAACTTCCTTGTGTTTCTCCAACACTTTATGTATCCAAATCGAGCTTCATACAAAGTGATTCATCCTGGTTTGATTGGGACGACGAAGAAGCTGTCCTATTCCCAACTGGGAAACTGGAATCACCTGATTAGAAAGTGGGATAACTTCTTCATCCCAACTCCTATGAGATTTATTCAACTTCCTGGTGTTTCTCCACCACTTTATGTATCCAAATCAAGCTTCTTACAAAGTGATTCATCCTGGTTTGATTGGAACGACGAAGAAGCTGTCCTATTCCAAACTGGGAAACTGGAATCACCTGATTAGAAAGTGGGATAACTTCTTCATCCCAACTCCTATGAGATTTATTCAACTTCCTGGTGTTTCTCCACCATTTTATGTATCCAAATCAAGCTTCTTACAAAGTGATTCATCCTGGTTTGATTGAAACGACGAAGAAGCTGTCTATTCCCAAACTGGGAAACTGGAATCACCTGATTAGAAAGTGGGATAACTTCTTCATCCCAACTCCTATGAGATTTATTCAACTTCCTGGTGTTTCTCCAACACTTTATGTATCCAAATCGAGCTTCTTACAAAGTGATTCATCCTGGTTTGATTGAACGACGAAGAAGCTGTCCTATTCCCAAACTGGAAACTGGAATCACCTGATTTGAAAGTGGGATAACTTCTTCATCCCAACTCCTATGAGATTTATTCAACTTCCTGGTGATTCTCCACACTTTATGTATCCAAATCGAGCTTCTTACAAAGTGATTCATCCTGGTTTGATTGAACGACGAAGAAGCTGTCCTATTCCCAAACTGGGAAACTGGAATCACCTGATTAGAAAGTGGGATAACTTCTTCATCCCAACTCCTATGAGATTTATTCAACTTCCTGGTGATTCTCCAACACTTTATGTATCCAAATCGAGCTTCTTACAAAGTGATTCATCCTGGTTTGATTGGAACGACGAAGAAGCTGTCCTATTCCCAACTGGGAAACTGGAATCACCTGATTAGAAAGTGGGATAACTTCTTCATCCCACTCCTATGAGATTTATTCAACTTCCTGGTGTTTCTCCACCATTTATGTATCCAAATCGAGCTTCTTACAAAGTGATTCATCCTAGTTTGATTGAAACGACGAAGAAGCTGTCCTATTCCCAAACTGGGAAACTGCAATCACCTGATTTGAAAGTGGGATAACTTCTTCATCCCAACTCCTATGAGATTTATTATTCAACTTCCTGGTGATTCTCCAACACTTTATGTATCCAAATCGAGCTTCTTACAAAGTGATTCATCCTGGTTTGATTGGAACGACGAAGAAGCTGTCCTATTCCCAAACTGGGAAACTGGAATCACCTGATTAGAAAGTGGGATAACTTCTTCATCCCAACTCCTATGAGATTTTTTTCAACTTCCTGGTGTTTCTCCAACACTTTATGTATCCAAATCGAGCTTCTTACAAAGTGATTCATCCTGGTTGATTGGACGACGAAGAAGCTGTCCTATTCCCAAACTGGGAAACTGGAATCACCTGATTAGAAAGTGGGATAACTTCTTCATCCAACTCCTATGAGATTTATTCAACTTCCTGGTGTTTCTCCCCACTTTATGTATCCAAATCGAGCTTCTTACAAGTGATTCATCCTGGTTTGATTGGAAACGACGAAGAGCTGTCCTATTCCCAAACTGGGAAACTGGAATCACCTGATTAGAAAGTGGGATAACTTCTTCATCCCAACTCCTATGAGATTTATTCAACTTCCTGGTGATTTCTCCAACACTTTATGTATCCAAATCGAGCTTCTTACAAATGATTCA
>NW_026015420.1:0-62266 GCF_020379485.1 Brassica napus | reverse complement strand
CAAAGTATTTTTTTTATTATTTTCTTTACTCTTTTGATTTTTGTTTTTTAAAAAAAATAAAAAATTAATTATCGGGATCCAATCGTGGGCCGCCAAGTGTCGTGGGGCCCGCCGCTACAGTGATGAACCAGGTTCACTGGAAGAGCTTGGGAGAGACAGGTTCATTACTATTCATTATTATAATATTTTTTTTTTTTTGGGAATCTGTGTGAACCCCCCCATAAGTTCACTAATGGGGGTGCTCTTAGATTGTCCCTTTGCCTTCTTCCTCTTGTTCTCTTCCCACTTTACTCCTGATTCTCTTCATTTTGGAATTTCATCGAATACTCAACAACCCTATATACATTTTATTTTTGTAATATTCTCATGCAGATTAAATAATAAGAAATGTCGACCACTTTCATCCATATATAAATAGGCATGATGCACGTAACATGGCCCCAAACCCTATAGCAACACACCCTTCACGACTCATATCATTTTCCATTATTACTATTATTATACTTTGCACGTCATGAATTCAATGGTAAGAGACCGCAAAGAACAAATGGTAATCCAGTCTTCAATCGTCTTGCTTCAAGAAAGATTCAGACAACTTCAGAAAGCGCGAGAGTTAAGAGCTGAACGAGAGCTCCTTAACCCTAAACCTAACCACCAAGACAAAAATATCTCACAATATACAGGGAACCCGTGAGTTTGGTTTCTTCCAGTTTCTACCTCTAAACTCTCAAACAAGCTCGTCACAGCAGCTCCTCTCCCTCTCCTTGTGCCCTCACTCCACCTCTGATTTCATTGAAAAGCCTAGCTTTTATCATCACTGGCCAAAAAAGGACGAGAATAAGGTGGTTGGGATTGATAGATACGATGACGTTGACACGTCTCTGCGTCTCTAAACTCATAAAAATTGCTCCTCTCCATCTTTTGTTTTTGTTTTGTTTCTAATTTAGAAATATGTATGTAAACCTTTTTGGTCGGTATTCTCCTTTACGGAGTCTTGTAGGTGGTGATGATATGTAATATGGAAGGTTCAAATGCGATCAAATATATTATTAAACTATTCGGAGCTACTGCTTATAATCTATTTTATATTACGTTGGATACGTTGACAATGATCTACGTACTCATTGAGTTATTTGTTCTGCTTTTGAATGGTTGCCAACTTAATTACCATCTTCCCTGAACTTTATCGACTTATACGCATTTTTGATGATGTTCTCTGTCTTTCTACTTTGTAAGGTACATGTACTTGAAATTAGATTCTTGTTGGCCTGCGCTTGCGCATGTTCAAACCCTGCTTGCTTCTCAAGAAAATTCAATGTTATATTTTTTGTAGAAATAGTGAAAATCTCATACGGGTCATGATAAAAAAAATGTCAATCGCAATCAAAACTTATTTGCATGTATTTGAGACAATACTCTTTAACTCTTTCATATGTCAGTAATAACGAGAGAGGAGAGAGAAATATATCAAAGTTAAAGTGCCATTCAATTATAGCTAGATTTTAAAAGAATATATTCAATCCAGTATTATATTGTTAGTAGCTGACCACCCGCAACTAAACTTGGTGTTATATATTGGGTCTTATATGTGGAAATCAAGTTTCACAAATTTTGAAGTTAGGTGCTATTATTGGTTCTAAGTGAACAGATGCGAAAACTGGTTTGCTTTGGTTCAGGCAATAAATCAAAGGCTTAACTGAGACTCGCTTGATGATCTCTAGTTTAGATATTGATTACAGTAGAAGAGAATCAAGTATTTGAGATTTGTTTAACGTTAGACATAGACTTGCAACAAAGTAGCTGATGGTTATATATTATTGGCTCTTGAGCTAAACACTGCCATCCAATCTATAAGTAGGGCTTTTAGTTGGAATGCCTGGGGGTTTAAATGATGTCAAATTGGACATTTTTGTCGACTACCAGATAGTTAAAAATTGTTTAATTTATGTTTAAGTTTAGAAAAAACACCACGAAAAATGAACATAGATAACATAGATACAAATCATTTCATAACGATCGATCGCTAGTCGTTATCCAGACGAGTAGCATAAGGTGAAATGAATTAATTCTAAACGTTATACACTAGTGATAGTTTTTTGACTGAAGAGCAGTGGCTTCCTTTAATGGGCCCATCCGGCCCAACAAGGAAATTTCTGGGTCCGAGAGAGCCTCTAGACAAACAGAGTCTCCGCCCTGCTTTTGTTGCGGATTGAGAGAGAGAGATCCGAATCTGATCAGAGAATTGTAGATTGATCGAAGAAGATGAACACTGACATCACTGCCTTGGAGAAGCCCCAGTACCCCGTCGTTGATCGGAATCCTCCATTCACAAAAGTCGTCGGAAACTTCAGCGTCCTCGATTACCTCCGTTCTCCACCATCACCGGCGTTTCCGTCACCGTCGGCTATCTATCAGGTCCCTTTCTCTCTCTATCTGTTGGAATGCGTGTGAATATACTCATCGATTTGGCGATGTGTAGGGATTAAGCCTGGGATCAAGGGACCGTCAATGGTGACTGGAGGGCTGATCGGACTCATGGGTGGGTTCATGTATGCGTATCAGAACTCGGCGGGGAGGCTCATGGGTTTCTTCCCCAACGAAGGCGAGGTCGCTAGCTACCAGAAGCGTGGTGGGTTCTCCAAATGAGTCTAGGGTTTTTGCTGGATCTGGGTTCGATTTCGAAAAGAAGTCTCTTTTTTTTTTTAATTTGCTACTCCTTTTGTTTGAGGATAATGTTGCCTCTGTTTGTTACAACTTATGATGATGCTGACCAATAAAGATTCGAGCTTGCTAAACGGTTTGAGAAAGTGAATTTCTGTTGAGAAAATATTCATGTGGTTATGATGTTTTGGAACATCTTTATTCAGAGGAGTACTTTTGGTATCTTTTTGTAGTGTAGTTTGTGTGCAAATATTGGTTTCAAGAGATATGTGTATCAGTGTCAACGTTCCAGATGAACTTGGAGCAGCTGCTTTTTTGAGTCTTTTGATAGACGCTGCCTCATGTTCCTATCCTGGTAAAAGGGAGTTTTTTTTTCTGTATTGAGGATGAAAGAAGCCTATGAAGTATTTGTAGCTGCAACTTCTAGCAGTTCACGTTCCCAGTCCTGCATGGAGGAGCGTGCTTCATTCGAAAATGGAGGGGGCATGATTCGTAAAAGTACAAGTGATCCCAAACGATGTCACAATATATCACTGGAACAGTGATACCAAATATGTACCTCTAATTTTTAAATATTTTTGTTCAGCTCTCTTTTGTTTTCTCATATCATTTTCTCTCTATATACTCGTTTCTTTACTGAATATTTACATCAAAAACGTGACTATGATTATTTAGTTTTTCTATTTGATGTTTCAACCAACAGGTCCAAAAATTATGAGTGAGGTATAAACTGATTTGATCCTTAACCAAAATTTTTATTTAGCAACTTATTTAAGAGTAACATATTATCAATAAATAACTTACAGCTGAAGCAAAAAGCCAAAAGAAAAATACAGCTGAAGCACTAGCATATTAGTGACGAGAAAGCAGAACAACTACAACAAGAGCGACAATATCAACAAGAGAAAATTAAAACTGTTTGTCTAAAGAAAAAGCGTGAAAGACTGTTCATAATTAATTGATGAACTATCCTCTGCATCAAATACGTTTTCAATCAAATTACAAATCACGCACATGACACATGTCTACATATCTCATATTTTATACATACCAATTCGATGATGCATGCATTAACAAAATCATATTCTCGGACCAAATTCTTATCAGTATGCAGCAAGCTTAGTCCAGTCAGCGATATATTTAAGTAACTCCCTAAAGTTAGCTCAGTATATTATCTTCTTTAACCTAAAGATCCCTAATCGGATATATTGTTATTACTCCTTAGACGATATACCGAATACTCTTTTGGAGATACGTACGGTTTCTTACACTATGTGATTAAGGAAAACCACAACCATTAAACATTCCCCTTTTCTTGTGAATCGTTTATGTACCTAAAGTTAGTCCTTACTTATTGGATATTAGACCACTTGTTTAACCATCAAGTTGTCACTATTATTTTTGATTTTTATTACTAAATTTAGTACTTAAATCTGATTATATTCTTTGTAAATACAATTTGCGCATCCACCACATTTCACTTTTTGTTCAAAGTGTTAACTGAAACACTAGACATCTTTCTGAGTTTCTGGAGATTTTCTGTCTTTTGTTTTTGAATCAATATATACTTGGAAAATCATCAAGAGTGTTTTATCCCCGGTAAATATCTTCCCTGCTTTGTGAGTCTGCCTGCTGTAATTTGGAAGCACTATCTTCTTGCATATAATATATTTGACAAAATTAGTTTTGTTTGTTCTAACTCACTTTCATTATATATCTTCTCAGTATGCGAGTCCGAAATTAATTGTACTGGAAACCATTTCATTAACAAAAATAATATTACTCTATATAGTCTTGTCTTATTTTAGTTCAGAGAAATTCTCTAAGAGGCTAAGATAGATTTTTTAAGTTTTTGTCACAAAAATAGTCTTTAATAAAGAAAATGACCAAACTGACACTAGAATGCATTTTTATCCTAGTATTAACTAATCAAATCTTAGGGTTTAGAGTTAAGGGGTGGGGTTTTGGGAATGAGGTTTCAAATTAAAAAAATAAAATAAAAATTAAAAATTTCAAAATAAAAAGAGTTATTATGGTTATTTTCTTTCTTAAATGCTATTTTCCGACAAAAACTTATAAAAAGTTCATGTTCTGGTTATTTTGTATTTAATCTATAATTAACAATAAAATCAAATATCTCTTAGACCATGGCAAGTGAGGCCCTTCCGAAGAGTGAGCAGTCTGCTCCAGAGAGTTTGGAAATAATCTAATCCCAACATAGAGTTATATCATAAACCTGATATTTTTGGATCCATTTTAACCGTATAAAACAATAAATATGAATGTATAAATTCGATAAATATTTTAATTTTTTATAAAATTTGTTTTCCTCTCATTTGTAGATTGCAAAAACTCGGCTGGCCAAATGTTTCTCCTCAGCCATCTTATTGTTATAAATATTTTGAAGTCTGAATAGATAATGGAAGTAGAGGGAGCAGAATCGATGAAGAGTAGGAAGGAACAAGAAAGGGAAAGGAGGCGTCTCAAAGACAGAGAAAGAAGACGGTATCTGAGCGAAGATGAAAGGGAAAGGCATTTAGCACGGTGCCTGAAAAACTACCAACTCCGTAAGGCAGAGAGCAGAGATAAATCGCATCGACTGTCAGGTCCAAGCAATCACCGGAGGTAGCCAAGCAACACTAACCTCACCTCCTGATTCCGGAACCAGTAATACTGTCCCGTTGGCAGAGTCTGATCAAAGTAAGGATGCTCTCACAATCATCATCTAGTTAATTATGAGAATATATACAACCTATAGTAACTAAAATGTTTATCATTTATTTGTGTTTCAGGTGTGGAGATACCAATGGAGAAATTAGGTCAACTGATTGGGACAATACGGCTGAGCCGTGTGAAACATCTGGCGAGGACACTAAACAAGTCCACTACTATGAGTGTAGAGGCAAGTAACAATGAAACAACAGAAGAAAAAAGCATACGTGATTAGCTAACTAGCTCATATTGTATATTGATATAAATGGAAGAGATCTATTATAATCCCTGTTCGAAAACGCGGCCGGCCGCAGCTCGGCGTCGAAGGCACGCTTCGATTTTAGCCAAATCGTTGTAACTAATCGGAAACACAATTAACCGATTTATTCAACTAATTTTGGACTTTGGTGACAAATTATTGGGCCATGGAGAGGCCCAGTTGTCTGGAAATATTGGAGACTTTCTCCTTGTATTTATAGAAGACTCAAGACTCCTCTTAGAGTAAAATTAGTCGATGTGGGACAAGTGTAGTTGGTTCTAAATTCTTTTTTTCTTGTCTCGCGCAATTAAAACATCAGAAAAGTTGAAACTCAGAAGAATCGAACCCTAGACCTCTTACCGCAAGACATGACTCCCGTACCACTGGCCTACGTTGTTCCTTTGTCTAATATTTACATGTACTAATATATATATACATATATTTATAATAAAAAAATAATAAAAACTAATCCCCGCGTATATCCCGATTAATCTCCGATTTTTCGGTAACTCGCTAGGTCCGGAGTCACCGCTTGACTAGCGCCTAGCGTAGTTTTGAACAGGGATTATAATTAGTTAAAGCTAAGATGTGGTAAGTGTGAAAATTGACAGGTACTGCAATGTCAAGTGGGTTACGTTTGAGTCAGGTGAAACAACTAGTGAGGTCAAAAGGGCAACTGAAAATGCAGCCTGCTGAGATGATTTGTATCAGTTCGCAAAGTACTACAGGAGCTACTACAGATGTGTGTCATGAAGATGAAGCAAAATGTGAGTTTGGGTTTTGTGATGCGTGGGCTTGCTGAGCTTGGAAAAGAAAAGATGATATGTGCTTGAAGACATATGGACGTTTTCCATAAAGGAAAAGGGAGTTTGCTTGAAGATGAAGTTTTCCATTAATGAAAATGAAAAGTTACCTTAAGTGTATTTGGAAGACTTGAAGAGCAAGTTGAAGACGTGGAGAGCAAGTTCTGATCTGCTATATAAGGAGGGACGTGCCTTCTGAGAAAGCCAGACCTCAGAGAATAGAGAGAGAGAGAGATGTTTCCTTGGTGTGTTACTGGTTGGTGTCGAAGGACATTCTGAAGCATTGTCTGATGGAGTCCGATGTGGACTTATCTTGGTGGCGTTGGAGTTGGCACTTTGTGTGGTGGAGTTAGCCATTGTGTATAGCTTGTGTGGGTTGTGTGTGTTTCAGTGATCAAGCGTTTTGGTGTCACTGGTGTGTGTTGGGTGCTGACGTACTTGGTGAAGTACTTCCGTGGAGGTGGAAGATTGAAGCCTAGACTCAGGGGGAGTTGAGCAAAGGTGGTTTCATTGAAGAGATCTGTGAAGATTGCAGTTGTAGAAGACAGTGTGCTCCGGTGAGCCGGATGGGATCTATGCATGCGTGCTTTATTCCTAATCTTTGTAGATTGCTACTTAGAAAAGAGTGGTAAACACTAGTGTGTGTGTTGTATCATATAGCAATTGTAGGTTGCTCCTTGTTCTAAGTCAATGAAATCTGGACGAGGTCCCGGGGATGTAGGAAGTTAACAAATTTGTGTGTTTTACTTTCTGCACTTGTTTTTCGTCGCCTCATCTGCACTAACAATTGGTATCAGAGCGGGTCACCTAAGGTACTGGTGAGATCATGGATGATGAGGACGAAACTTGTTCAGAAAGTAGGACAAAATTTGATTGAAGATCGTTGAAGATGGCGTGATGGGATTTCTTCCTAGGTTTGGAAGGTGATGATCTTCGAGTTGGTTTTGACCATGATATGACTCATAAGGAGAGATTAAAGACGTGGTTTTCAAGTCGGTTATGATGAGTGCACATGCATAGTCAAAAAGGGGAGATTGAAGATGCAGCCTGCTGAGATGATCTGTATCAGTTCGCGAAGTACTACAGGAGGTACTACAAGCGTGTGTCATGAAGATGAAGCTAAATGTGAGTTTGGGTTTCGTGATGTGTGTGGGCTTGCTGAGCTTGAAAGGAAAGATCATATGTGCTTGAAGACATATGGACGTTTTCCATAAAGCAAAAGGGAGTTTGCTTGAAGATAAAGTTTTCCATTAATGAAAATGGAAAGTTACCTTAAGTGTATTTGGAATACTTGAAGAGCAAGTTGAAGACGTGGAGAGCAAGTTCTGATCTGCTATATAAGGAGAGACGTGCCTTCTGAGAAAGCCATGCCTCAGAGAATAGAGAGAGAGATGTTTTCTTGGTGTGTTACTGCTTGGTGTCGAAGAACATTCTGAAGCATTGTCTGATGGAGTCCGATGTGGACTTAGTTTGGTGGCGTTGGATTTGGCGCTTTGTGTGGTGGAGTTAGCCATTGTGTATAGCCCGTGTGAGCTTTGTGTGTGCTTGAGTGATCAAGCGTTTTGGTGTCACTGGTGTGCATTGGGTGCTGACGTACTTGGTGAAGTACTTCCGTGGAAGTGGAAGTTTGAAGCCTAGACTCAGGGGGAGTTTAGCAAAGGTGGTTTCATTGAAGAGATCTGTGAAGATTGCAGCTGTAGAAGACAGTATGCTCCGGTGAGCCGGATGGGATCTATGCATGCGTGCTTTATTCCTAATATTTGTAGATTGCTACTTAAAAAGTGGTAAACACTAGTATGTGTGTTGTATCATATAGCAATTGTAGATTGCTCATTGTTCTAAGTCGATGAAATCTGGACGAGATCCCTGGGATGTAGGAAACAAACTCCGTTAATAAATTGTGTGTGTTTTACTTTCTGCACTTGTTTTTCGTCGCCTCATCTGCACTAACAGCAACAAGAGGGATTGTTGTCACAACATTATCAACACACAAGGTTAGTTAAAATCTTGCAAAGTGTTTATAAAGGTCGATAATTGGATATATTACAGATTATCTCATGTACTCCCTCTTTTTCATAATAGATGGGTTTTAGAAGATTTTTGTTGTTTCAAAATAGATGATGTTTTGATACTTTTATGTTATTTTTAATTTTATTGAAAACTGTGTAACCAATTAGATGTTGTAGTCATTTTTGTAATTAGTTGAACTATTTTTAAAATATTTTAAAAACTACTTTAGAAAAAATAAAGTAAACTTTTTAATCTTTGTGCACTAAAGAATAACATCAAGTATTGTGAAACAAAGAGAGTATCATTTAGCTGTCTCCACAAACTTTACTCAATAATTTATACTAACTGCTTTTCTTCATGAAGTCCCAACAGAATTTCATCTTTACCAGAGTTCAGAGCTTGAATGGAAGTCTTAGTAAATTAATATTTGTAAAAGCGAATCCATTATTTTGTGAGAATTAGAAATTTAATATTTTGCTTGTTCCCATACACAAGTGAAAGTACTTTTTAGCTTAGATCAAAACTGAGTTTTGCAATCAATTACTGAAAATGTAGAAGGAACTAACAAAGACATTGGTAGTACAAATGTTTTTTATGGGTAGAGATTGAAAACCATCTTGATTTTTTAAACGTGTTTGCTTGTGAATTAATGTGATGAAATTTTAATTTTGAGATACACCTTCAAATACATTTGTTAAGTTAACATACATTTTCCATGACAATAACTCGTCGTCTTCAAATTCTATGTATCATCAAAGTTTCTTTTTCTGGATAGAGATGGATAAAATTTAAGACATAAAGTTTTATTGTATGTTCAGTTTGTAAATATATTTGCTTGGTATGAAAACTAGGTTGTATTGTATGCATAAATTCATAATATTTTTATCCTTTAGTTTTGGTGATGTATATAAGAACACCTCCAGTGGACGTATCTCATTGAGTATCTAAACATTTTTAAAAAGAGAAAAAGAAGAGAAATTGGAGAAAGAACACCATAAGTTCTCATAGAAAAACTTTTGAGAATCTCAGTAAAATCCCCTTTCCACTTCTCATTATCTTACTAGCTTATGTATTTAGTTAAGATTAAAATTTAATTATTTAAACAAAACTAATTAAAATATGAGAGAAGAGAGAGAAAACACACAGAGAGAGAAAGTAGATCTAATGGACGGGTCCGGCGTACGGCCGGCGCGTGAGCATCCGTGCCGTCGCCGGAGCCCTTCGCGCTCCCGCTGAAAGAGTTCCCTGCCTTTCCAACGCGGTCTCCCTCTTTCGCTTGGTTGGAGCTCTGGTCCGGACCTTGTCCGTCGTCGACACCTCGAAGAGTGTTACGACATCATCGGTGGTGCTGCGGGTGGAGTAACGACGTGATTGGGTGGGGTTCGGTGTGAGGAAATAGGCTGTTTAGATTAGGGTTTGTTTCCGGGAGGTGGAGGCTTCTAGAGCTCCATTGCCGCCGGCCTTGTTTCCGGGAGGCGGAGGCTTCCTCAGCTCCGCTTTCGCCGGCTTTAGCTTCCGGGGGGTGAAGGTGTTCTTTGCCTTGCGTCGCCGGCTCTCGGGTTTACCTAGTTCCGTTTTAGGTTTTTTTTGGTTTGTGATGTCGGTGTTGTTCTGATGGAGGAGCTCTCGTCTGAAGACGATCGAGGCTCTCCGGTGGTATTGGAGATGTTTGTGTGTAGCCTTCTTCTTGGTGGTGGTGATCAATGGTAGCGGAGGTGATCTCGCATGTGCGATCGATCTCTCCGATGATAGAATCTCTGGGTTGAAGGCGGTTGCAGTGACGATGATATGGAGCTGTCGAGCTCGGGTGTGTACCGGTGGATCGATCGATGGATGTTTCACCGGGGGTTTAGCGCGTTGCGGGGGTCTCGTTGTGGTTCGAGACGGTGGCTCACGGGAGCGGCGGTGACCCTGTCGTTAGTAGATTCTAGGGTTTCCGATGTGGGCTTGAGGCCTTGTTTTATGTTTCATGTTTGCCTTTTGGCTGGGCTTTGTAATTTTGGGCTTGGCCCTTCAATTTATAATATAACTCTTGATGGAAAAAAAAAAAACTAATTAAAATATAATATTATATTTTCAAGAACTCCTTTTTGAGAATTTTAACATTGGTGTTGCTCTTAGTGTTACTTCTGAATTTCTGTTCGACCATTTAAAAGTATATAGACGTTATTATGATATCTTAGTTGTTAATGAAAAAAATTAAAAACTTTGGAACCCATGTAATATAATGCTCGTTTGCTATCAGTAACAACAAGCTTTCATAGCTCAGTTGGTTAGAGCACCCGTTTAGTAAGCGGGAGGTCTTGAGTTCAACTCTCAATGAAAGCACACTACTTATTGTGTGATTCTCCTCTTTTGTGTGGGCCAATTTAAAATGGTCCCAATCTTTATTTAGGTTGGATAAAGTATTGACTAAATTATGGGCTTAAAATTTCTAATCACGGGATTAGGGTTTTGCTCCGTATGTCATATAAATAGTGCTACGCATATAATCAGTTTTTCATACATTTTCCTCCCCTGTCTCCAATTCGTTTTTGTCTCTCGTTAATGTTTCCCTCATGTTTTGTCTCTTGTTATGAGACCTGACGGGTTACTTGATAAAGGGGCAATTTGAAAGCTTTGTTGTTGCAAAACCCTAAGTAAACGTCAAAAAGAAAATAAAAACAGCAGTGGAAAAAAAAAAAAAAGGCAGTGGAAGACGTAGAAGGAGCCTTTAAAGAGGCTTCTCCGTCTGAAGCAATCGCCGTTAAGGTCTCATATTCCATTGCCTTGTGGAGCGGCGTTGCTGCCTTTACCTTTTGGGACCGGCCATGACACCTACATTTCTTTCTCTGTTATTTAATTATGATAACAACTATGTGGCAGTGATGAGCAATTTGAGATAGTCATGCACCACTCTGATTTAGATCTGTAAAAGGATCTTTGTCCTGAGAATTTCCCTACCATATTTTATACTGAGCCATCTATTATTGATGTTACATTAATATTGAACTTTGCCTAGTTTGCCATCTAAATAGCCGTTATAGGGTTCGTGAAATGACGACTCGGAAATATTGTATTGTACATGTGGATTTTCTAAAACTATTAAACCAAATTAACTGAGAAGGCAGTGACGACTCAGAAATATTCAAGCTCAACAGACCGGTGAAGATGCAAGTGGAGCTTGTAGATGTCAATGGTCTTCCGTGACTAACTAGGCGACGAAGTCACTGATGCTGGAGGCATTAGTCATTACTACATAAGGCATGCGGAGTGGTGGGTTACCATGTGGATGCAAGAGATGGTGAGATGGAGAAGGATAAATTGGAGGTTTATGTCTTGACGTATTGTAGTCGTTGAAGTAGTTGCTGAGGCAGTGTGTGTCAGAGAGTGAACCGAGGCATGCGGAGTGGTAGAGACCATGTGGACGCAAGAGGCTGAGCTGGCGTGAAATAAACTTGAGGAGCAAATTTATACCGTGGAGAAAAAGGCAAGAGATAAACTTGGGGAGCAAGTTTATGCCTTGAGGAATAAGTACAATTCAAGAAAAGGAAAGTGTACTTATTGATATGGAAGTTGTCCATATTCATGTGTCTTGGAAACTAGGGTTTCAGGAACGTGGAGATCACTATAAAAGAGCTATGGAGTCGTCTGTATTCCATAAGACACTGGCTATTATTATAGAGGAAGGGTGAAAATCCCTTAGTGGTGTTCTTGGGTCGTGCTGAATCAGATGCTGAAGTACTGACGGGAAAGAGACATGTTTGGGTAGATTAGGAATATGTCAGTAACGTGTGTCAGGGTGTTAACACTGACGTGTAAAAGCTGATAAGCAAGTCTTGTAATAGATTGTTTAGGTGATTTCTAATAAAGCATAGTTGGTTGCTTGTATCTATTTTGTCTCTTGATTTATCTTCTGCATTACTTAATTGTGGTGTCATCTTTGCACTTACAACCGGAACTAGGCGTTTCTTCATTTAACTTGGAGATTCGTTTATGTGTCGATAATCCCGCTGAACTGAGCCTTTCCTTTCACCTTTTATAAAGTTACTTTTGACATTGGTATACGAACATGTTTTAGCATTATGTCTTATCGGGTTACAATTCTACATGTGTTTTTTTTAACACCAATTTTACATGTGTTCTTTGTTTGTTTGAACTTTTTATAGCAATTTTCTTCAAATAGATTTATGTTTTGATTCTTTTTTTTTGTTTATTCAGTGGTTTACAGATGTCAGTTGGTAAACATATTTTCTTTCTCACTTATTCTTGTATTAGAACAGTATCATCTTTGGACATTAAATCAGTGAAATATGCATTGTAAAGGCATTGTTTCCGATAATAATAATGGCAAAGTGATAATAGCATGAGCACATGGTGGCTTCTCTAAGTCAAACTTACGTGAAGAACATGATTTTTTCTATAAAATTTACAACATATAAAGATGCGATTTCTATCACTTATGATTGATGAATGTCGATGTATACGGTCATGCAAATGTAAGAGTTTAGTAGATTAGAAAGTAACCCACTGAAATACATAACCTGATTTTAAATATATTACCTCCGACAACTTCTCTACACCACGAGTTAGAGAGGCTTTCATCAAGTCATCATCATGTTTCTTGACGCAACCAGAATATCATCATTAATCGGATTGATCTGAAAGGCGAATAATTGGCAATCTTCTCGCATATGGCAAAGTTATTTTTATCGATTCAGTTATGTTACTTGTAGTGATGTTATATCTATCACCTCTAAAATAAGTTTATGCCCACTTATATACCATCAACACGATCCAAATATGCATGAAAAGCTGGATTTAACTCTTTTGTCGTTTTGAAGGTTACTTGAAAGTTAGTTAACCTAAAAGATTTGGGGGGGGGGGGGAGTTGACAAACCCAACCAAATCACGCCATGTGTACCGTAACAAGATGTTTTATATAAGTGGTACGTGCAAATTCTCATGCTTGCCAATGGATAGACCACTGCAATAGTTTTCCCTATTGACTTGTGCCTATCAGAAATTAATGTCAATCTTTTATCATCGGGTATCACACGGCTGAGTTGGCGGAAAAACCATGTCCATGATTCATCATTTCTGTGTCAATCACAACAAATGAAATTAGAAGTATTTGAAAATTAACATCATGTGATGTTGCAATGAGAAACATTTCTTTGTATTTTCCTTGCGAGAAAACACCATCTACCACCACAACTTTCTCAAGCCAATAATGCTAGCGTTACAAACAAGGAATAAGTACTTAAATCTATATTCTGCATCAACTTCCAGTCCAGTTAAAGTTCCAGGATTTGTCATTCTAATCATGTATAGGTAAGTAGGTGATTCCTCGTATCCACTCTCTAAAGAACCCACTACGATATCTCTAGCAATTAAGTGTATGATGAGCTTTCTAGTAATCCATCGGCGATATACGATAGACACCAACCCATTTAAAAGGAAGTAAGGTCAGAAAATACAGTAAATCCGTTGCAAAAATGTAGTCAATTAACCTTTATTATGAAGCTCATGTTCATAGCACTAGCAACATGACGTGGCAAAATAGTTGGATCAACCCCACCAATATAGTCTTTGTACAGGAGTCCAAGAATTTCAGAAGTAGCATGTCAAAAACGAGATGAACGTTCTATTACATAGCAGAATGTTTGTGGCTCTAAGCTTCCACGTACATCCTTTTATCCAACATTTTACAAAAAGTTTATGCGTAGATTTTTCCACATCAAAATAGAAATGTTGGACAACTGAAAAAATCTTTGGACGTGTTTCCAATGCATCTTTTGAATCAAAACTTTGTCCCACGTCAAATTTGAAGGAGCCAAGTCAAACTTATTCTGTGGAGAATATCTTTCTTGTGTCTTTATGATACAGGCTGGAAATCAGGATTGGCAAGATGGATGATGGAAGCTTGATGGATCGGCCAAATATATGATCGGATGGGCGATATGAATGAAATCCGAGATGTAAACTTGAAACAAATGCAAATGCAATGAGATGCGGTTTATACTAAGAACAAAACAAGATAAATAAACAAAGGATAGGATGATCGAAGTGGATTGAGATGGTGCTTTGCTTGCTGGATGTGTATCACTCTCAGCTTGGCAATTGGGTGGGATGGACGAAATGGATTGATAGACACCACAAAGATCTATGGAAGGAATCTTTGATAAGTCTGTTGCTCTGGAGCTGTTTCTCACAACACTCTAAAGACTTAGAACAATACTTATAAGAAAACTAGAAAACTGAATATTTCATAATACTTTCAAAATGGGTGATTTTCATTGAAGCAAAGACTAGAACTTTATAGGTTCGACAAAGACAGACCCTAACAGTCATAAAATGATAAAAGGAAACAAAATAACTCGAACTTAAAGTCTCGGAAGCAAAGGCTTTGATGGCTCCATGGAATATAGCCGTTATGCTTGAATTTCTTTCTTCCAAAAGAGAAACTTGTGAAGACTTGTATCTTGATAGCTTCTGGACGTGGCCATGATCTTCAAGCCTTCCTGAAATACTCCTTGGTCTCAATAAAAGAGAATATGGTCGTTGGGCAAAAATCTGTAGAAAACTCCTCCAAAGCATTTAGTGTAAATGTTGCCATATATGGAATGTGATAGAGAGAGAGATCCGCCTGATCTCCTAGGTGCTGGTGAAGCTAAGGATTTCTTGGATGTCTTCTGGATGGTTTAGATGATGTTCTGGCTTCCATAGATAAGTTTGGGTCGAACCAAACTGAAGAGTAGAATACATTCCTTAAATAATATTGGTTTGGCCAATGTAAGCAAACCGGGCCTCTCTTCTGGCTGATTGGGATCCGCCTGATCCAGTGTAGTCTGGTACATCTTGGGGCTCCTAGACAAGCTGGTAATGACTCCAAAACGTTGTAGCTTTTATGGCTGGTCATGATGAGTTATGGCTCCAAGTGTAAATGTATCCCAATAAGGAAGTTGTGGTTAATGAGGACCTCCTGATCCGGGTGCGATGGACTCTGACTGCTGGTGCATGGAAGACTTGTTGGATCTCTGGATCACTGGATGGACTTTCTGAATGTATAAATTGATCTCTTGGTCACCAATGTCTGGTTTGAAGCTGATTGAACCGGTCATAAAATGATAAAAGAAAACAAAAAAAACTCGAACTTAAAGTCTTGGAAGTAATTGCTTCCAATTGAGGCAAGTGTAGAACTGGTTTAGCCAGTTCTGGAGATTGGATCATAATTTCATAATTCTGTGGCCATTTGTCCTGATATTGGGCTTTCTGTAAAACTGAGATATACATCTTGAATCCTATGATCGGCTTTGGTTCAGACCGCTTTTTCTTTGGGCTTGAATCTTCTTCAAAAGTCTGGTACTCGCAGATGGACGGGTTGGGAACCTCTGGTTTGTAAAATTCATAACTTCTTCCTCCATGAATATTTTCTTGTAATTCTAAGCCTCATTGATTCCTTGATGAGTTATACTTCTTGTAAAATTTAATTCACGGAAAATACTTTTGGTTGTTGAGATATTCACCTTGAACTGAACCTCTGTCGACTTTGTCGACTTTGTGAGAAAGAAATCCATGAAACTGTGTACTGTTGCCTACTTTCACAGGAGGTGTATCGAGGTTTTGCTTCAAGAGAGTGCATTTTGGCAAAAGGTACGTCAGTTCTAACTCGTGTTCTGCAAAATCAACTCTGTATTCCTCAAATATGATTTCCACAAAATCCTCATATCTATTTCCTCATTCGCAGCAAGGAATTTGCTACTTTGATCATTAACCACTTCATTCTTTCAACTTTCCACTCTCCACATACGAGAATGATGTGATGTGATCCATTTTTGTTTAATAAATAAATCAACATTATAATGAGCCACTTTCAAGGCTCCTAAAGGTGTCCACGTCAGCGGTTCCTTTATATTTGTGGGTCCCATGTCCGGTTTGGTTATCACGTTTTGTTTAGTTATTAAATACATATGATTTACTGTCCGGTTTGGTTATCACATAGATATGATGAAGACGATTCGTTTGGTTCTGTTGTTCTTCTCATTTACATAAAGTCACTCTGATATTTTTGATCCGTCTCTTCCTTATATCGCCAATCGGGAACAAGATCGAGATTGAAAAAAAAAATCATGAGAAAAAAAGGACATGGTTGTGACCAGTCGTAGCTCTTCATCTTCCAGACGTTTCTGTTCTTCTTCTTCTTCATCTCTTGAACCGTCTTCATCATCTCCACTCTTTACCAAGCGATCTAAGGTCAAGATCGATACCGCTATTGAATATGTACGTTAGTTCTTGTCCGAATCTGAGTTTCTTTTACTTTTGGTTTCAAATCAGTTTTTTTTATAACGTAGGCGACGGTGGAAACGGCGGGGTCTTCATCGGCGAGCGAGGTTCCATTGATAATCAAGGACCGGTTTCGGATCCTGGATCGGAATCTGGAGAGCTGGAGCTTGGATCCTCTTATCCGCAAGATATGGATGCCGAGAAGCCGATGTCTGTGATGGAGATCTCTCTTGAAGCCGACACAACCCTGAAACTGATGTCTTGCCGACACCTACAATACCAGGTTGGTGGTCTGTCTCACGATTTTGTCTGATTAACCAGTGATCAGTTACAGAAGAGGGGAAAGCAGTGACATGGAAAGTAACGGTAGAAAAAATGATAAGTTCTACTTCGCAGAGATCAGTGAGCGTTCTTCCGAGTAGGCTCAAACCGTGTTGGAGAAAATCTACAGCAAGCACAAATGTCCTCCCATAAACGACGAGTCGAGGCAGAGACTTCCTTCGATCCCTGCGGAGTTAGCTTTCGATTTGCTCAAGAAAGCTTTTAATTCCGGGTGATGTCCAACCTCGACCGCTTCGTCCTCTCTAAGCTTACGATTACTATTTCAAGCTCTCCGGCAAAGCCTCAAGGTAAAGTATCAAAAGCAGAGTCTTTCTATTGTATCATTTGTAATTGACTGTGATGTTGCTCTGATTGTAGAAGAGATATCTGTTGTTTCTTTGAGAATACAAAGCTATGGTGAATCTCTGCACATTCTTCCTCAGCTCTTAGCTTTGAGTGAACTTGAGTTTAACAAGGCATTCCTGGGTATGTGTTTGTGCCTGCAAGTTTTCTACTTTTCTTGTCATCAGTTTAATCTATTTTAAGTGATTAGTTGTGGTAAGAGTTACCTTTTTGATGTTAAACATGAAAAATTTGGGTCAGGTTAAAATAACTGCCGAAGAGATCCAAGGATGGAAGGATTTGTCTATAGTTGCATTTGAAGTTGCGGTTTGGGAACACTTGGAAAGGATTATTGTTCCCCACTGACCGTAGATTGGTATGTCTGCCTGATTTTGAGTTCTATTTGGTGGATTGACAACAAAAGTCTACTACATGCATATTTTCACTGTGGGGTCTTACATGCTTCTTCTGTTTCTTCAGTCACTCGATTGGGACACTGGCAAGACTCATCATTACTACCAGTGTCATGTAGCTTCAGATGGAAGTTACACGTTCAAGGTTCATTTCACTACTCTTCAACTCTTATATTTTGTGTTTGCATATATTCCCATGTTGCATGTGTACTTTTGTGTTGAAGCAATTCTTTTGCAAGTTTCTATCTTATGTCTATTACACATAGTAGCTTGGTGAGGACAATAGAGTCCTTGACTCGATGTGCTTGTAGACAGTGTTTTGACAGGGACTTCTTCTTGTCTCTTGAACCCGTTGGAACATACTTGCAAAAGGTCTTGGGTGATGATAATGTTTTGACGGTCGTATTTGAGGATCTCCAGAAAAAATTCGTCAACTTGTAGTATAGACCCTTACTCTGCATACAAAAGGATTGCCAAGAATGGTATCAAGATTGGGTTACGCCGTTATCAATTTTGGTGGGTCTCTTTCCTCTCTATTTTCTGTTCATGTCACAACACATACTACATTCTTCGTTGTTAAATATCTTTATTCTGGTGAATAGTTTCAAAGATGGTGGAAAAGAAAAAAATAAGAAAGACTTTTCTACAACAGGAGTTAAATGCTACTTATACGCACAGACTCCACATCTGCGAATGATCCAAGAAGTTCTTACATTTTTTTGGAAGTCAATTTATGAAGCTCGCATGCATTTTATGCACGTGCACACATTGCCATCTTCAGACAACTACATGGTAAGGTACTTCAGTTTCTTCTCTACGTCTATTTGATAACTTTTTCTTTTTAATTTGAGTCCCTGTGTGTTTTTGTTGATGCTTCAGGTTTTCTTTGATTCTGTCAAAGACTAAGAAGCTTGAAGTTGACATGACTGGGATAACCTTCGAGATTATGATGATATTCACTGCCATGTACTTTGTTAATTCTTTGTCTTTTGGGAACTCTGTCTTTAATTTATGTGTTTGTCCTAAGAATAAGTTTGGTTTGTATGTTTTTTTTCTTTTTTTGAAAAAGGTCTGTGTGACAATTATATTAGTGCACTTAGTAAAATACAAATAGAGAAAAATAATTTTATAACTTAAAATTTACTTATAGCTTAGGATTTTCTCAACTTGAATTCTCAATTACGTTATGTGTATAACAAAGTAAAGTTTCATTGAGATCATCACCTGCAGAAATTTGAGATAGAAGAACCAACAACCATGTCAACAACCCCGCGCTTGCGCGGGGTTAAGCTGCTAGTAAAGATAGTAACAAGGATTAAAATACTATGAAAGAAGGCAATTTGATAATGAATAAAAGTGGGATGAAGGGGACGACAGTTACAAACTTTGTATAACTTAATTCTAGTTTTAATTACACTATATAAATCAACCAGATTCAAAATTAAAGTAAACCGGATTTAATCCAAGTCGATTTAAGTTTGGTTTACTCAAACCCATAATTTTGTCTAAAAATCTGCTACTTCGTAAATACAAAGTTTATCACAAATTTAAATCGGATATTCAAAATCTGCCATGAAAATAAGTCTAACACAAAAACTATCATTTATGGCAAACTAGGGTCGGCCCGCCCTACGGGCGAGATATATTTTACTTATCATATATATAGCTATTTAATTTTATCATATATATAGCTATTAATTGTACATTTTTTACGTGTGTTTTGTGTAAGTTTTTAGAAAAGAAGTGTATAATAACGATTTAAGAATGTTAGGATGCGGAGGAATTATGATGTTAAAATTAAATATATTTTATTTGATGTTTGTGTCTATATTATTAAGTTGTATCATATATATATTATTGTTTGAGTGGATGAGCTGTAGGTGGTGAATTACATAAATTTTAAACTTATTGATGTATATAATGAGAAAAATGAATAAATTTAAATTTTATTTTTCTTAAATTATTTAAATAGCATGAGAATTTAAAATTGATTATTTAACGATATGCATACTTATTAATGTTTCTATCAAGTAATCAATGTCATCCAAACTGATTATGATTTTTAAAACAAATAATATTGTTAATGTTAGAGTGTAATTGATTGTTGTTATTTGTATTTGATGATTTTTGAATAATATTTTTGTACTTAGGTTTTATTATATAGATAATTAACTTAAATTTACCATAATTATTTTTCATTTACTCATATTTACCTTACTTTTTTAGTTCCTTTGTTTGATATGGTGGTTATGAAGCCCTCTAGATATGGTGGTTTGCCCATTTTCAATATCAAAACTTAGCCTTAGTTTTCATTTTTAAATACCTTCAGCAACTCGTCAAATACGAAAGGTCAGACATACAAAGTCATTCAACATAACACAATATGTACAAATGACAATATGGAGATCATAATTACCTTTTAAAACCAAGAGAAGCACGTCTTCAAAGTGTAAGCGTATATTTACAGAGGACCATGACTTGTCTAATGTTATAGCGAGTTATATATGCATAGTAGGTCTCACTCGGAAATCTTGATCACTATTTGCTTCACATGTCATGAGCCAAAAAAGATATTACACCAATACTGTAGATAGTTTTATAAAAATTAAGTGTTGAAACATAACTTTCAATACGCAACGTAAGCCTAAACCATTGGGAATAACTCTGCCCCAGCTTGAGCGAGGTGTAGCAACATAATTCAGAACTAAAGGTTGTTCCTTTTCTTGCTAAACGTAAACAGAGAAAAATTAAGTGTTGAAACATAACTTTCAATACGCAACGTAAGCCTAAACCATTGGGAATAACTCTGCCCCAGCTTGAGCGAGGTGTAGCAACATAAGTCAGAACTAAAGGTTGTTCCTTTTCTTGCTAAACGAAACAGAGAATGCAAGTTTGAAATTCTATTTTAAAGGCCAAAGCAGAGACAAAAAAGAGACCTAGATTTACAAAGAGGTAATGTATTTTTAGATATTCTTTTTTTATGGAATATCAAGACTAAAGTTTTGGAACAACCAAAAAGAAGTTTTGGACGAAGGAATACATATTAGATAATAATCTTTATATATTCATACACATGTCATAAAAACTTTTAATACCAAAATGATACTCCAGATCTTTATTATAGAATCTCATATTTGATATATACGTATGAACATATCTATATATATCATTAGAATATGATGATGTCTCTTCTCCTCTTCTCTTCCATCAATATCGCCGACACAATTTACGCTACGGCGGAGATTTATTAGCATATCTAGCCCCTACTCATGCATTGAAATATAAAGCTTTCAGATCTAAAATTTATTTAAAGTCTCTACATCAGATTATCGGCTTCAATGCAATGAAATAGCTAAAGCTCTGGTTTGTGTTCAATGAATTCAGCCTCTCAACCTTCTTGTTGAGATGCTCTGACAGCGTGATCAACGAAGACATCAGTGAAAAACGACGTAGACGGTGACGTTACAGCGGACAACATTCAAATTGGGATCAAAACGGATGAGGTTGCCATCGCTGGTTAGTGAATCTCTAAGGATTATAAATGCTTGAGAGGAGAAATTGATGCATCTCAACGAAGCTGGCTCTGTTATTTATAGGTGTAGAATCACTATCATGGATGAAGAAGGGTTGTATTGAATGCGAGGTAGTGGAAGGGTTATCTGTAGCGTTAATGAGAAGGGTAATTAGGTTGATTGAATGCAGTCGTAAAACCGTAATGCCGGACTGATCAGAGGCGGTGGGGGAACTCTTAATCGTTACTGCACGACGCCGTTAAATCTTAACGCGAGTAAGTTATTGTCGATGGATTTCATTCTATGTATGTGGCTTCTTAAGATATATTTAAGGCCCAGTTAAGATACATAGCCAACTTAATTAAGAAAACAAAAGGCCCAAAGTTATCGATTTGCATAATCGTTAATGAAACTGTGAGTTTTAATAATGGAAGACGTATCAACCCATCCGCTGCCAAGCCCATCTAATTACCGTGAGTTAATGAAACGATGTGTTTTGTCTGAAGGGGACACGTGTCGCGACGACAGCCTCCGACTTTTTGACGTGGATGCTGAGGTGGCGTGCCCAGGAGAGAGATAACTGTATTTTATATATAAAGATTGAATACTTCATTCGCCAAACAAATCCATAAAAATTTGTTTCAAATAAAATTGGATAATTAAGCTTGTGGTATTAAAATCAGACAATCAACTCTGTCACAAGTACAAATCTGCCATTTTATGAAAGTCGTCACACACACTTTTGACAGATTATTTCCAAATCAACTCACAGCAAATTCCTTACTTATAATTTGTTGGCCAAAAGAACAGAGGAGACGATTTTGTAACATCCTAAAATCAGCAAGCCCAATTTCCTTTTATTTTAAAAGGAAAGTTAGGAGTGGATATTTGGGTATCCATTCGGGTTCAATTCAAATCTATTTATACTTTAGATTTTCGGGTTAGAGATTCACTCAAATAGTAATAAATTTGAGTGGTTTCAGTTTGGATTTTTACGGGTTTGGTTTGGGTTCGGATACCCACTTAGATTATGTAAAGAAATTTAAACATCTAAATATACCTTGAAGTTAGGCGCTCCAAAATCTAAAATAAAAAATAATATACAATATATAAATTTGAATAATGTATGACCAAAAAATTAAAATTAATATATAGATTGGATTGATTGGAATATTTAGATGAAGAACCGGTTGATATTTTAGGTCCTTATGGTGTTTTAAGTATTTTTTTTTTGCTATTTAGGATAATCTAATTTGGTTATTTTGGGATATTTTCAGGTATTTTGGACAATTCCGAAACATTTTAAGTTTTAGATATTTTGGAATATTTAACAAAAGGCCATGTAGGAGATAGTAGGATTTTCCCTCTTTTTCTATAGATAGGAGATGCTTCATTTTTGTATTTGATCTTAGGACGTGTGAAACTAGTGTAATAAGTCAATTCTAAGACTAGGAGTTCTAACGTCTTGTATTCGATCTTAGGACGCGTGAAGCTGGTGTAACAAATCAAGTTGATCTTGATTTGTTGATTTTTCTATTTAAAAAGATACTTGTAAGTTCGCTTTAAAAGAAACCTAATAAATATACATATTTTGTAGAGATAATTTCTACTGTACTTTGTGTTATACTTCTTGGTATAATTCTTGCATTTACAGAAACTATTTTAGATGTCTGGTGTATCTAGATATTCTTAGACATAAAGATTATATTCATAGAAATGATCTTAAACCTCCAGATTTTTGTTTTAGTCATTGTTGCACCTTAATACTTGTTCTGTGTACCAGCAAGTTTCCTCTCAATCTTTTTTTAAACAATTATTTTACCCCCTAACGACCTGAATTTCTTGTTTTTGGGGGAAACTAATAAAGACATGTGATTATTTTCCACTAGTCTGAGAAAATTCTAAGCTACCTGACTTTGAAAGTTTGAAGTCACACATTCACAAAATACATCTTCTTAATTATTCACCATTTTACCTCAACACAATAATTAATGTATTTAATAACAGAACCATAGTATTATATGGATACCTTTGTAATACCTTCTAGCAGGGGCGGATCCAGAAAATAATTTAACATGGAGCACAATATATGTATACATATATATTAATTATAAATTAATTTATTCATTAAATTATATGTTTAATTAAATTATATTATATTTTCTAAAATTACTTTTTTTAAATATATATATTTATTTTATACAAGTCATATAAAAGAAAACATTTCTTTATAGTGCTAAACATTTTTCAGTAATATTAAAAAATAGATATTATTAATTTTAATATGACAAAGTGTATTCATTTTAGTTGTTGTGTAGTTTAAGTGTTGAAAAATATAAATTGATAGACATAATTGTTAAAATAAAACTTAAATAAAGTAACTTTTATTTTAGAAAAGGTAAAAACCAATATTAAAGAAAGGAAGAAAAGAAAATCCTTTCTATTAGATAACAAAAACAAAAGAGAAATAAACATTTATTTTATGAAAGGGTGACTAAATATAACAAAGTGTGTAAAAAGAATCTAAAAAACAGGAACATGTTCACGGGTTCGAACTTGAGTTACATGGAACACCATTCAACCATTTAAGGGGAATAGAGCTTGATAAGTTTCATCTGTCTATGACTTTCTACATGATTACTTATAAAGTAGCATGTGGCACGTGCCACACCTGCTGCAGGCTGGGTCCGCCCCTGCCTTCTAGTGTTGTCTTAGCTGATGAACTCGCAGACTCTGCAGCCAATCGTTTTAGCTGAACACATGACCGAAGAGATAAGTATTTTAATGATATACATAATCAAATCATTTTCTAATTCTTTTCAACATACACCACAAATAATAGAAATCGAAATGTTACAAATACGCTCCGGCCCCCTGATAGTAAGTATCTTATTCAGCATCCTCTTTCATATCCTCTTCTTTAGCGACAATAACTAGTTGCAGTTTAAATAAACCTATGATCATTATCCTTGATAGGAGCTTTCCTTTTACAAAAATTTCTCATTCTGCAACGCCTTTACTTACCTACCCAGCTACCCTCTCACATATCAATTAAACAGTTACCATAATTCTTAGAAAGATATCGGTTTTGTTTTACAAGTATTTTTCCATCTTTTTGCTTTTCGGTTAAACAAGAAGTTCCCAGCCACCAACCTCGTCGCCCCCTCATACTGGAGGCAAGTAGTTCCCGTCCAAGCAGCAAATCTGAGAACTGGATGCACACTCTATTTTTTGTTTCAACCTTCCTTTGTTGATTTTAACACACTCAGACATAGTCACGTAGCTTATGAGTGAGATTAAAAGAGAAGGTGTGACAAGGTAATAAAAAAAACGTTACTGGTTTGAATCTTCTTTAGTTGCTGAAAACTTGCGGTCAACTTAACAATTAGTCCTTACGTTCATCCAATTAGTCTTTCTCTACATCAGTCCATTTCCCTAGTAATGAATTTTGCCTTATTCAACACTCACTGTTTGCCTCTACATCAGTCAGTTTCGCTGGTTAACTTCTGTAAAAATAGAACATAGATTTGAGATTTTTTTTTCCTGAGGAAAATTGCCAGCACCTGCTTAGAAGTCAATAAAAAATATAAAACAATCTTATCATATAAGGAAAAGGGAATTAGGCCAAGCAGCTAAGAAACAAAAAACAAATTTAAAAATCTAACCAAAATCCCCTCTCTCTCTTACATCCTCTTCTATCTCTCTCTACTCTACTCCTCTCCCAAAATCTAATTTTTTTTGGGTTATTTACCAAAAAAACCCTAAGGAAGAATCCAACTTCCTATAGTCAAGGTGTGAACTCGTTTTTTTTTCTATAAAAAACAATCAAAAAAAACAACTCGCTTAAATCACTTCCTTTTTCATTGTTTACTAGTATATTCAAGTCTTTGTCGCAAGAGCATTTCCAACTCCACTCTATTTTTCACTCTAAAATAGAGTTTAGAGTAAAAGTACTTCAATGATACTTATTTCTCACTCTATAATAAAATGAAAAAGGTTACTCTAAATATAGGTTAACTTGTTTTTTTTCATCACTCTACTTTTAACTCTAAAAATCTAGCACCATTAGAGCAACTCAAATTTTATTATAGAGTAAAAAATAGAATAAACCATTAGAGATAGTCTAAGACACATAAGTCAAAAAGAAACTTGGACTCGTATAATTAATTAAAAACTCCAGAAAGAAACTTCAATATTAATAATGTGGAGGTTTGGCAAAAGACCGAAACCATTGTCTTGGCTTATCATTGTAGCTGGATCAATCATTGAACAAGTCTAACCAGATTTAAAATCTAGTTTAATTCTTAGTTATTAACTATATAACTATAATATTACTTTATAAATTTTTTATATTATTGTTAAATCTAAAAATGATATAAACTAGAATGAAAATTTCAAAAGCAATATAAAAATATAGTAAAAACTAATTATTTAAATAGATATTAAAAAATATTAAACTTTTCATAAAACTTTTGAAACTTTATAATTTCTTTAATTTGAATTTGAGAAACCGGGTTTAAATATAGAACCCGAGTTTGACGGTTTTTAAACCATGTTTGCCTGAATAACTAAAATTCGGTTTCTAACACAATCCAAAACCGGTTAGAACAAGAAATCAGTGTCCGACCGGCCTGGTCCAGTTTCAGACGACTGACTGAAACCACAGGTTCTTAGCCATTTTCTTCTTACAAAACTAAGACATTCATTAATTATTCTTTCTTCACCATTTTCCTATTGACACCTCAACACAATGATCATTCTGTTTCTATCCCTTACAAATTCTCTGTTCTACAGAATCATATGGATACTCTTTGTGATACCTTATTGTGTTTCTCAGCTGATGAGCTTCAAAGACGCTGCAGCCAATCATTTAGCTGTGGCGATCAGACAGATCTCTTTTACCTTTCTGGATACCTAGCAGAGTCGAATGCGGCCACCCCGACTTCCAGCTCCAATGCAGTGAAAGGTTTGCAGAGGTTAGCATCTCTGCCGTGAAGTTCAGAATCTTAGAGGCAAACTCTACCTCTCGTGTCATAAGACTCGCCAGGTCAGATTACATCGGTGGTTCTGTCCCCAACACTCAATAAATGCGCAGTTCAACGAAAACGTCCTTCCTTTCGTCCCTGGCACCGATAATCTGACAATTTATTATGGATGCTCACAAAACTTTCCACGGAGTTCCTCTTTTAGTTGGAGAACTTGACTTGTGGTGGTGATGATGAGAAAAGTTCTATGTGACGACAAACCTCTCGTCTCCTTTACTTAGCGAGATTGGTGGCTTTTTAAACGACTTCAGCGTGACAGTGCAAAAGAAACGTCAGTATTCTGCATCTGGACCGGCGTTGATCACCACTGCAGAAAAATACAACTCAAGATAATCTGAGAAGACTCTTCAAGAGGGTTTCAACGTGGGGCTTACCATGAATGTTTGATGTGCATAGCCTTGACGGTGCTGTGGATATAACCGGTTCTCAAATGAATCTATCTGTCATTGTATACATCAGACGTATAGCCTTACCTGCAGAAAGAACAGGTAAGATATGTTTTTCATATCCCTAATATTCTTCCATTGACCCACATTTTGATTGGATCTTCCCTAAATTCTTACATCAATTCCGATAAAAGAAAGAGCTGATCTAGGTTTTAGATTCCGGTAAAGAACAATGTTTTCTCTTCAATTTGAACTTTGTTACTGACCTCTGTTTTGGCGTACTTCATGTGCCTTCTTTCTGCTCTGATGGAACAAAGCAGGTTCTACCTTTAAAGGCAATTGATGTTATCACCACTATAAACAACACAACAACAACTTTCAATGAAAGTCTTGTTGCCTATAGTGTGATAAAATCAACTGCCTTAAAAAGGTAAGAACCTGCTTTTGCGGCAGCAGAGAAGCCTGCATCAACAGAGGACGCCAAAAAAGAGGTCAGTTCAAAGTTCAAATTGAAGAGAAAACATTGTTCTTTACCAGAAACTAAAAACTTAGATCAGCTCTTTCTTTGTAACGGAATTGATGTAAGAATTTAGGGAAGATCCAATCAAAATGTGGGTCAATGGAAGAATATTTAGGGATATGAAAACATATCTTACCTTTCTTTCTGCAGGTAAGGCTATACGTCTGATGTATACAATGACAGATAGATTCATTTGAGATCCGGTTATATCCACAAGCACCGTCAGAGGCTATGCACATCAAACATTCATGGTTAAGCCCAACGTTGAAACCCTCTTGAAGAGTCTTCTTCAGATTATCTTGAGTTGTATTTTTCTGCAGTGTGATCAACGCCGGTCCAGATGCAGGAATACTGACGTTTCTTTTGCACTGTCCGCTGAAGTCGTTTAAAAAGCCACCAATCTCGCTAAGTAAAGGAGACGAGAGGTTGTCGTCACATAGTAACTTTTCTCATCATCACCACCACAGTCAAGTTCTCCAACTAAAAGAGGAAAACTCCGTGGAAAGTTTTGTGAGCATCCATAATAAATTGTCAGATTATCGGTGCCAGGGACGAAAGGAGGACGTTTTCGTTGAACTGCGCATTTATTGAGTGTTGGGGACAGAAACCACCGATGTAATCTGACCTGGCGAGTCTTATGACACGAGAGGTAGAGTTTGCCTCTAAGATTCTGAACTTCACGGCAGAGATGCTAACCTCTGCAAACCTTTCACTGCATTGGAGCTGGAAGTCGGGGTGGCCGCATTCGACTCTGCTAGGTATCCAGAAAGGGTAAAAGAGATCTGTCTGATCGCCACAGCTAAATGATTGGCTGCAGCGTCTGTGAAGCTCATCAGCTGAGGAAACACAATAAGGTATCACAAAGAGTATCCATATGATTCTGTAGAACAGAGAATTTGTAAGGGATAGAAACAGAATGATCATTGTGTTGAGGTGTCAATAGGAAAATGGTGAAGAAAGAATAATTAATGAATGTCTTAGTTTTGTAAGAAGGAAAATGGCTAAGAACCTGTGTTTCAGTCAGTCTTCTGAAAACTGGACCAGGCCGGTCGGACACTGATTTCTTGTTCTAACCGGTTTTGGATTGTGTTAGAAACCGAATTTTAGTTATTCAGGCAAACATGGTTAAAAACCGGTCAAACTCGGGTTCTATATTAAAACCCGGTTTCTCAAATTCAAATTAAAGAAAATTATAAAGTTTCAAAAGTTTTATGAAAAGTTTATATTGTTTTTAATATCTATTTAAATAATTAGTTTTTACTATATTTTTATATTGCTTTTGAAAGTTTTCATTCTAGTTTATATCATTTTTAGATTTTAACAATAATATAAAAATTTATAAAAGTAATATTATAGTTATATAGTTACTTAACTAAGAATTAAACTAGATTTTAAAATCTGGTTAGACTTGTTCAATGATTGATCCAGCTACAATGATAAGCCAAGAACAATGGTTTCGGTCTTTTGGACAAACCCTCCACATTATTAATATTGAAGTTTCTTTCTGGAGTTTTTATTAATTATACGAGTCCAAGTTTCTTTTTGACTTATGTGTCTTAGACTATCTCTAATGGTTTATTCTATTTTTTACTCTATAATAAAATTTGAGTTTGCTCTAATGGTGCTATATTTTAGAGTTAAAAGTAGAGTGATGAAAAAAAACAAGTTAACCTATATTTAGAGTAACCTATTTTTCATTTTATTATAGAGTGAGAAATAAAGTATCATTGAAGTACTTTTACTCTAAACTCTATTTTAGAGTGAAAAATAGAGTGGAGTTGGAAATGCTCTTGCGACAAAGACTTTGAATATACTAGTAAACAATGAAAAAGGAAGTGATTTAAGCGAGTTGTTTTTGTTGATTGTTTTTATAGAAAAAAAAACGAGTTCACACCTTGGACTATAGGAAGTTGGATTCTTCCTTAGGGTTTTTTTGGTAAATAACCCAAAAAAAATTAGATTTTGGGAGAGGAGTAGAGTAGAGAGAGATAGGAAGAGGATGTAAGAGAGAGAGGGGGATTTTGGTTAGATTTTTAAATTTGTTTTGTTTCTTAGCTGCTTGGCCTAATTTCCCTTTTTCCTTATATGATAAGATTGTTTTATATTTTTATTGACTTCTAAGCAGGTGCTTGGCAATTTCCTCAGGAAAAAAAATCTCAAATCTATGTTCTATTTTTACAGAAGTTAACCAGCGAAACTGACTGATGTAGAGGCAAACAGTGGAGTGTTGAATAAGGCAAAATTTTCATTTACTAGGGAAATGGACTGATGTAGAGAAAGACTAATTGGATGAACGATAAGGACTAATTGTTAAGTTGACCGCAAGTTTTCAGCAACTAAAGAAGATTCAAACCAGTAACGTTTTTTTTATTACCTTGTCACACCTTCTCTTTTAATCTCACTCATAAGCTACGTGACTATGTCTGAGTGTGTTAAAATCAACAAAGGAAGGTTGAAACAAAAAATAGAGTGTGCATCCAGTTCTCAGATTTGCTGCTTGGACGGGAACTACTTGCCTCCAGTATGAGGGGGCGACGAGGTTATGGTGGCTGGGAACTTCTTGTTTAACCGAAAAGCAAAAAAGATGGAAAAATACTTGTAAAACAAAACCGATATCTTTCCTAAGAATTATGGTAACTGTTTAATTGATATGTGAGAGGGTAGCTGGGTAGGTAAGTAAAGGCGTTGCAGAATGAGAAATTTTGTAAAAGGAAATCTCCTATCAAGGATAATGATCATAGGTTTATTTAAACTGCAACTAGTTATTGTCGCTAAAGAAGAGGGATATGAAAAGAGGATGCTGAATAAGATACTTACTATCAGGGGGCCGGAGCGTATTTGTAACATTTCGATTTCTATTATTTGGTGGTGTATGTTGAAAAGAATTAGAAAATGATTTGATTATGTATATCATTAAAATAAACTTATCTCTTCGGTCATGTGTTCAGCTAAAACGATTGGCTGCAGAGTCTGCGAGTTCATCAGCTAAGACAACACTAGAAGGCAGGGGCGGACCCAAGCCTGCAGCAGGTGTGGCACGTGCCACATGCTACTTTATAAGTAATCATGTAGAAAGTCATAGACAGATGAAACTTATCAAGCTCTATTCCCCTTAAATGGTTGAATGGTGTTCCATGTAACTCAAGTTCGAACCCGTGAACATGTTCCTGTTTTTTAGATTCTTTTTACACACTTTGTTATATTTAGTCACCCTTTCATAAAATAAATGTTTATTTCTCTTTTGTTTTTGTTATCTAATAGAAAGGATTTTCTTTTCTTCCTTTCTTTAATATTGGTTTTTACCTTTTCTAAAATAAAAGTTACTTTATTTAAGTTTTATTTTAACAATTATGTCTATCAATTTATATTTTTCAACACTTAAACTACACAACAACTAAAATGAATACACTTTGTCATATTAAAATTATAATATCTATTTTTTAATATTACTGAAAAATGTTTAGCACTATAAAGAAATGTTTATCTTTTTATATGACTTGTATAAAATAAATATATATATTTAAAAAAAGTAATTTTAGAAAATATAATATAATTTAATTAAACATATAATTTAATGAATAAATTAATTTATAATTAATATATATGTATACATATATTGTGCTCCATGTTAAATTATTTTCTGGATCCGCCCCTGCTAGAAGGTATTACAAAGGGTATCCATATAATACTATGGTTCTGTTATATAAATACATTAATTATTGTGTTGAGGTAAAATGGTGAATAATTAAGAAGATGTATTTTGTGAATGTGTGACTTCAAACTTTCAAAGTCAGGTAGCTTAGAATTTTCTCAGACTAGTGGAAAAATAAATCACATGTCTTTATTAGTTTCCCCCAAAAACAAGAAATTCAGGTCGTTAGGGGGTAAAATAATTGTTTAAAAAAAGATTGAGAGGAAACTTGCTGGTACACAGAACAAGTATTAAGGTGCAACAATGACTAAAACAAAAATCTGGAGGTTTAAGAATCATTTCTATGAATATATAATCATTTATGTCTAAGAATATCTAGATACACCAGACATCTAAAATAGTTTCTGTAAATGCAAGAATTATACCAAGAAGTATAACACAAAGTACAGTAGAAATTATCTCTACAAATATGTATATTTATTAGGTTTCTTTTAAAGCGAACTTACAAGTATCTTTTTAAATAGAAAAATCAACAAAATCAAGATCAACTTGATTTGTTACACCAGCTTCACGCGTCCTAAGATCGAATACAAGACGTTAGAACTCCTAGTCTTAGAATTGACTTATTACACTAGTTTCACACGTCCTAAGATCAAATACAAAAATGAAGCATCTCCTATCTATAAGAAAAAGAGGGAAAATCCTACTATCTCCTACATGGCCTTTTGGGTTAAAATATTCCAAAATATCTAAAACTTAAAAATGTTTCGGAATTGTCCAAAATACCTGAAAATATCCCAAAATAACCAAATTAGATTATCCTAAATAGCAAAAAAAAAATACTTAAAACACCATAAGGACCTAAAATATCAACCGGTTCTTCATCTAAATATTCCAATCAATCCAATCTATATATTAATTTTAATTTTTTGGTCATACATTATTCAAATTTATATATTGTATATTATTTTTTATTTTAGATTTTGGAGCGCCTAACTTCAAGGTATATTTAGATGTTTAAATTTCTTTACATAATCTAAGTGGGTATCCGAACCCAAACCAAACCCGTAAAAATCCAAACTGAAACCACATCAAAATTTATTACTATTTGAGTGAATCTCTAACCCGAAAATCTAAAGTATAAATAGATTTGAATTGAACCCGAATGGATACCCAAATATCCACTCCTAACTTTCCTTTTAAAATAAAAGGAAATTGGGCTTGCTGAATTTTAGGATGTTACAAAATCGTCTCCTCTGTTCTTTTGGCCAACAAATTATAAGTAAGGAATTTGCTGTGAGTTGATTTGGAAATAAATCTGTCAAAAGTGTGTTGACGACTTTCATAAAAATGGCAGATTTGTACTTGTGACAGAGTTGATTGTCTGATTTTAATACCACAAGCTTAATTATCCAATTTTATTTGAAACAAATTTTTATGGATTTGTTTGGCGAATGAAGTATTCAATCTTTATATATAAAATACAGTTATCTCTCTCCTGGGCACGCCACCTCAGCATCCACGTCAAAAAGTCGGAGGCTGTCGTCGCGACACGTGTCCCCTTCAGACAAAACACATCGTTTCATTAACTCACGGTAATTAGATGGGCTTGGCAGCGGATGGGTTGATACGTCTTCCATTATTAAAACTCACAGTTTCATTAACGATTATGCAAAATCGATAACTTTTGGGCCTTTTGTTTTCTTTAATTAAGTTGGCTATGTATCTTAACTGGGCCTTAAAATATATCTTAAGAAGCCACATACATAGAATGAAATCCATCGACAATAACTTACTCGCGTTAAGATTTAACGGCGTCGTTGCAGTAACGATTAAGAGTTCACCCCACCGCCTCTGATCAGTCCGGCATTACGGTTTACGACTGCATTCAATCAACCTAATTACCCTTCTCATTAACGCTACAGATAACCCTTCCACTACCTCGCATTCAATACAACCCTTCTTCATCCATGATAGTGATTCTACACCTATAAATAACAGAGCCAGCTTCGTTGAGATGCATCAATTTCTCCTTCTCAAGCATTATAATCCTTAGAGATTCACTAACCAGCGATGGCAACCTCATCCGTTTTGATCGCCAATTTGAATGTTGTCCGCTGTAACGTCACCGTCTACGTCCGTTTTCACTGATGTCATTCTCCGTTGATCACGCTGTCAAGAGCATCTCAACAAGCAAGAAGAAGCTATGGCTATTTCATTGGTGGAAGCCGATAATCTGATGGTAGAGACTTTAAATAAAATTGTAGATCTGAAAGCTTTATATTTCAATGCATGAGTAGGGGCTAGATAATGCTAATAAATCTCCGCCGTAAGCGTATAATTGTGTCGGCGATATTGATGGAAGAGAAGAGGAGAAGAGACATCATCATATTCTAATGATATATATAGATATGTTCATACGTATATATCAAATATGAGATTCTATAATAAAAGATCTGGAGTATCATTTTGGTATTAAAAAGTTTTATGACATGTGTATGAATATATAAAGATTATTATCTAATATGTATTCCTTCGTTCCAAAACTTCTTTTTTGGTTGTTCCAAAACTTTAGTCTTTGATATTCCATAAAAAAAGAATATCTAAAAATACATTACCTCTTTGTAAATCTAGGTCTCTTTTTTGTCTCTGCTTTGGCCTTTAAAATAGAATTTCAAACTTGCATTCTCTGTTTACGTTTAGCAAGAAAAGGAACAACCTTTAGTTCTGACTTATGTTGCTACACCTCGCTCAAGCTGGGGCAGAGTTATTCCCAATGGTTTAGGCTTACGTTGCGTATTGAAAGTTATGTTTCAACACTTAATTTTTCTCTGTTTACGTTTAGCAAGAAAAGGAACAACCTTTAGTTCTGAATTATGTTGCTACACCTCGCTCAAGCTGGGGCAGAGTTATTCCCAATGGTTTAGGCTTACGTTGCGTATTGAAAGTTATGTTTCAACACTTAATTTTATAAAACTATCTACAGTATTGGTGTAATATCTTTTTTGGCTCATGACATGTGAAGCAAATAGTGATCAAGATTTCCGAGTGAGACCTACTATGCATATATAACTCGCTATAACATTAGACAAGTCATGGTCCTCTGTAAATATACGCTTACACTTTGAAGACGTGCTTCTCTTGGTTTTAAAAGGTAAATTATGATCTCCATATTGTCATTTGTACATATTGTGTTATGTTGAATGACTTTGTATGTCTGACCTTTCGTATTTGACGAGTTGCTGAAGGTATTTAAAAATGAAAACTAAGGCTAAGTTTTGATATTGAAAATGGGCAAACCACCATATCTAGAGGGCTTCATAACCACCATATCAAACAAAGGAACTAAAAAAGTAAGGTAAATATGAGTAAATGAAAAATAAATTATGGTAAATTTAAGTTAATTATCTATATAATAAAACCTAAGTACAAAAATATTATTCAAAAAATCATCAAATACAAATAAAACAACAATCAATTACACTCTAACAATTAACAATATTATTTGTTTTAAAAATCATAATCAGTTTGGATGACATTGATTACTTGATAGAAACATTAATAAGTATGCATATCGTTAAATAATCAATTTTAAATTCTCATGCTATTTAAATAATTTAAGAAAAATAAAATTTAAATTTATTCATTTTTCTCATTATATACATCAATAAGTTTAAAATTTATGTAATTCACCACCTACAGCTCATCCACTCAAACAATAATATATTATATGATACAACTTAATAATATAGACACAAACATCAAAATAAAATATATTTAATTTTAACATCATAATTCCTCCGCATCCTAACATTCTTAAAATCGTTATTATACACTTCTTTTCTAAAAACTTACACAAAACACACGTAAAAAATGTACAATTAAATAGCTATATATATGATAAAATTAAATAGCTATATATATGATAAGTAAAATATATCTCGCCCGTAGGGCGGGCCGACCCTAGTTTGCCATAAATGATAGTTTTTGTGTTAGACTTATTTTTCATGGCAGATTTTGAATATCCGATTTAAATTTGTGATAAACTTTTGTATTTACGAAGTAGCAGATTTTTAGACAAAATTATGGGTTTGAGTAAACCAAACTTAAATCGACTTGGATTAAATCCGGTTTACTTTAATTTTGAATCTGGTTGATTTATATAGTGTAATTAAAACTAGAATTAAGTTATACAAAGTTTGTAACTGTCGTCCCCTTCATCCCACTTTTATTCATTATCAAATTGCCTTCTTTCATAGTATTTTAATCCTTGTTACTATCTTTACTAGCAGCTTAACCCCGCGCAAGCGCGGGGTTGTTGACATGGTTGTTGGTTCTTCTATCTCAAATTTCTGCAGGTGATGATCTCAATGAAACTTTACTTTGTTATACACATAACGTAATTGAGAATTCAAGTTGAGAAAATCCTAAGCTATAAGTAAATTTTAAGTTATAAAATTATTTTTCTCTATTTGTATTTTACTAAGTGCACTAATATAATTGTCAACACAGACCTTTTTCAAAAAAAGAAAAAAAAACATACAAACCAAACTTATTCTTAGGGACAAACACATAAATTAAAGACAGAGTTCCCAAAAAGACAAAAGAATTAACAAAGTACATGGCAGTGAATATCATCAATAATCTCGAAGGTTATCCCAGTCATGTCAACTTCAAGCTTCTTAGTCTTTGACAGAATCAAAGAAAACCTGAAGCATCAACAAAAACACACAGGGACTCAAATTAAAAAGAAAAAGTTATCAAATAGACGTAGAGAAGAAACTGAAGTACCTTACCATGTAGTTGTCTGAAGATGGCAATGTGTGCACGTGCATAAAATGCATGCGAGCTTCATAAATTGACTTCCCAAAAAAATGTAAGAACTTCTTGGATCATTCGCAGATGTGGAGTCTGTGCGTATAAAGTAGCATTTAACTCCTGTTGTAGAAAAGTCTTTCTTATTTTTTTCTTTTCCACCATCTTTGAAAACTATTCACCAGAATAAAGAATATTTAACAACGAAGAAGTGTAGTATGTGTTGTGACATGAACAGAAAATAGAGAGGAAAGAGACCCACCAAACAATTGATAACGGCGTAACCCAATCTTGATACCATTCTTGGCAATCCTTTTGTATGCAGAGTAAGGGTCTATACTACAAGTTGACGAATTTTTCTGGAGATCCTCAAATACGACCGTCAAAACATTATCATCACCCAAGACCTTTTGCAAGTATGTTCCAACGGGTTCAAGAGACAAGAAGAAGTCCCTGTCAAAACACTGTCTACAAGCACATCGAGTCAAGGACTCTATTGTCCTCACCAAGCTACTATGTGTAATAGACATAAGATAGAAACTTGCAAAAGAATTGCTTCAACACAAAAGTACACATGCAACATGGGAATATATGCAAACACAAAATATAAGAGTTGAAGAGTAGTGAAATGAACCTTGAACGTGTAACTTCCATCTGAAGCTACATGACACTGGTAGTAATGATGAGTCTTGCCAGTGTCCCAATCGAGTGACTGAAGAAACAGAAGAAGCATGTAAGACCCCACAGTGAAAAATATGCATGTAGTAGACTTTTGTTGTCAATCCACCAAATAGAACTCAAAATCAGGCAGACATACCAATCTACGGTCAGTTGGGGAACAATAATCCTTTCCCAAGTGTTCCCAAACCGCAACTTCAAATGCAACTATAGACAAATCCTTCCATCCTTGGATCTCTTCGGCAGTTATTTTAACCTGACCCAAATTTTTCATGTTTAACATCAAAAAGGTAACTCTTACCACAACTAATCACTTAAAATAGATTAAACTGATGACAAGAAAAGTAGAAAACTTGCAGGCACAAACACATACCCAGGAATGCCTTGTTAAACTCAAGTTCACTCAAAGCTAAGAGCTGAGGAAGAATGTGCAGAGATTCACCATAGCTTTGTATTCTCAAAGAAACAACAGATATCTCTTCTACAATCAGAGCAACAATCACAGTCAATTACAAATGATACAATAGAAAGACTCTGCTTTTGATACTTTACCTTGAGGCTTTGCCGGAGAGCTTGAAATAGTAATCGTAAGCTTAGAGAGGACGAAGCGGTCGAGGTTGGACATCACCCGGAATTAAAAGCTTTCTTGAGCAAATCGAAAGCTAACTCCGCAGGGATCGAAGGAAGTCTCTGCCTCGACTCGTCGTTTATGGGAGGACATTTGTGCTTGCTGTAGATTTTCTCCAACACGGTTTGAGCCTACTCGGAAGAACGCTCACTGATCTCTGCGAAGTAGAACTTATCATTTTTTCTACCGTTACTTTCCATGTCACTGCTTTCCCCTCTTCTGTAACTGATCACTGGTTAATCAGACAAAATCGTGAGACAGACCACCAAACCTGGTATTGTAGGTGTCGGCAAGACATCAGTTTCAGGGTTGGTGTCGGCTTCAAGAGAGATCTCCATCACAGACATCGGCTTCTCGGCATCCATATCTTGCGGATAAGAGGATCCAAGCTCCAGCTCTCCAGATTCCGATCCAGGATCCGAAACCGGTCCTTGATTATCAATGGAACCTCGCTCGCCGATGAAGACCCCGCCGTTTCCACCGTCGCCTACGTTATAAAAAAAAACTGATTTGAAACCAAAAGTAAAAGAAACTCAGATTCGGACAAGAACTAACGTACATATTCAATAGCGGTATCGATCTTGACCTTAGATCGCTTGGTAAAGAGTGGAGATGATGAAGACGGTTCAAGAGATGAAGAAGAAGAAGAACAGAAACGTCTGGAAGATGAAGAGCTACGACTGGTCACAACCATGTCCTTTTTTTCTCATGATTTTTTTTTTCAATCTCGATCTTGTTCCCGATTGGCGATATAAGGAAAGAGACGGAATCAAAAATATCAGAGTGACTTTATGTAAATGAGAAGAACAACAGAACCAAACGAATCGTCTTCATCATATCTATGTGATAACCAAACCGGACAGTAAATCATATGTATTTAATAACTAAACAAAACGTGATAACCAAACCGGACATGGGACCCACAAATATAAAGGAACCGCTGACGTGGACACCTTTAGGAGCCTTGAAAGTGGCTCATTATAATGTTGATTTATTTATTAAACAAAAATGGATCACATCACATCATTCTCGTATGTGGAGAGTGGAAAGTTGAAAGAATGAAGTGGTTAATGATCAAAGTAGCAAATTCCTTGCTGCGAATGAGGAAATAGATATGAGGATTTTGTGGAAATCATATTTGAGGAATACAGAGTTGATTTTGCAGAACACGAGTTAGAACTGACGTACCTTTTGCCAAAATGCACTCTCTTGAAGCAAAACCTCGATACACCTCCTGTGAAAGTAGGCAACAGTACACAGTTTCATGGATTTCTTTCTCACAAAGTCGACAAAGTCGACAGAGGTTCAGTTCAAGGTGAATATCTCAACAACCAAAAGGTATTTTTCCGTGAATTAAATTTTACAAGAAGTATAACTCATCAAGGAATCAATGAGGCTTAGAATTACAAGAAAATATTCATGGAGGAAGAAGTTATGAATTTTACAAACCAGAGGTTCCCCAACCCGTCCATCTGCGAGTACCAGACTTTTGAAGAAGATTCAAGCCCAAAGAAAAAGCGGTCTGAACCAAAGCCGATCATAGGATTCAAGATGTATATCTCAGTTTTACAGAAAGCCCAATATCAGGACAAATGGCCACAGAATTATGAAATTATGATCCAATCTCCAGAACTGGCTAAACCAGTTCTACACTTGCCTCAATTGGAAGCAATTACTTCCAAGACTTTAAGTTCGAGTTTTTTTTGTTTTCCTTTTATCATTTTATGACCGGTTCAATCAGCTTCAAACCAGACATTGGTGACCAAGAGATCAATTTATACATTCAGAAAGTCCATCCAGTGATCCAGAAGAGTCAGACAAGTCCGTTCCATGCACCAGCAACCATAGGATCAGGAGGATCCTCATTAACCACAACTTTCCTTATTGGGATACATTTACACTTGGAGCCATAACTCATCAATGACCCAGCCATAAAAGCTACAACGTTTTGGAGTCATTACCAGCTTGTCTAGGAGCCCCAAGATGTACCAGACTACACTGGATCAGGCGGATCCCAATCAGACCAGAAGAGAGGCCCGGTTTGCTTACATTGGCCAAACCAATATTATTTAAGGAATGTATTCTACTCCTTCAGTTTGGTTCGACCCAAACTTATCTATGGAAGCCAGAACATCATCTAAACCATCCAGAAGACATCCAAGAAATCCTTAGCTTCACCAGCACCTAGGAGATCAGGCGGATCTCTCTCTCTATCAACATTCCATATATGGCAACATTTACACTAAATGCTTTGGAGGAGTTTCTACAGATTTTTGCCCAACGACCATATTCTCTTTTATTGAGACCAAGGAGTATTTCAGGAAGGCTTGAAGATCATGGCCACGTCCAGAAGCTATCAAGATACAAGTCTTCACAAGTTTCTCTTTTGGAAGAAAGAAATTCAAGCATAACGGCTATATTCCATGGAGCCATCAAAGCCTTTGCTTCCGAGACTTTAAGTTCGAGTTATTTTGTTTCCTTTTATCATTTTATGACTGTTAGGGTCTGTCTTTGTCGAACCTATAAAGTTCTAGTCTTTGCTTCAATGAAAATCACCCATTTTGAAAGTATTATGAAATATTCAGTTTTCTAGTTTTCTTATAAGTATTGTTCTAAGTCTTTAGAGTGTTGTGAGAAACAGCTCCAGAGCAACCAGACTTATCAAAGATTCCTTCCATAGATCTTTGTGGTGTCTATCAATCCATTTCGTCCATCCCACCCAATTGCCAAGCTTGAGAGTGATACACATCCAGCAAGCAAAGCACCATCTCAATCCACTTCGATCATCCTATCCTTTGTTTATTTATCTTGTTTTGTTCTTAGTATAAACCGCATCTCATTGCATTTGCATTTGTTTCAAGTTTACATCTCGGATTTCATTCATATCGCCCATCCGATCATATATTTGGCCGATCCATCAAGCTTCCATCATCCATCTTGCCAATCCTGATTTCCAGCCTGTATCATAAAGACACAAGAAAGATATTCTCCACAGAATAAGTTTGACTTGGCTCCTTCAAATTTGACGTGGGACAAAGTTTTGATTCAAAAGATGCATTGGAAACACGTCCAAAGATTTTTTCAGTTGTCCAACATTTCTATTTTGATGTGGAAAAATCTACGCATAAACTTTTTGTAAAATGTTGGATAAAAGGATGTACGTGGAAGCTTAGAGCCACAAACATTCCTGCTATGTAATAGAACGTTCATCTCGTTTTTGACATGCTACTTCTGAAATTCTTGGACTCCTGTACAAAGACTATATTGGTGGGGTTGATCCAACTATTTTGCCACGTCATGTTGCTAGTGCTATGAACATGAGCTTCATAATAAAGGTTAATTGACTACATTTTTGCAACGGATTTACTGTATTTTCTGACCTTACTTCCTTTTAAATGGGTTGGTGTCTATCGTATATCGCCGATGGATTACTAGAAAGCTCATCATACACTTAATTGCTAGAGATATCGTAGTGGGTTCTTTAGAGAGTGGATACGAGGAATCACCTACTTACCTATACATGATTAGAATGACAAATCCTGGAACTTTAACTGGACTGGAAGTTGATGCAGAATATAGATTTAAGTACTTATTCCTTGTTTGTAACGCTAGCATTATTGGCTTGAGAAAGTTGTGGTGGTAGATGGTGTTTTCTCGCAAGGAAAATACAAAGAAATGTTTCTCATTGCAACATCACATGATGTTAATTTTCAAATACTTCTAATTTCATTTGTTGTGATTGACACAGAAAATGATGAATCATGGACATGGTTTTTCCGCCAACTCAGCCGTGTGATACCCGATGATAAAAGATTGACATTAATTTCTGATAGGCACAAGTCAATAGGGAAAACTATTGCAGTGGTCTATCCATTGGCAAGCATGAGAATTTGCACGTACCACTTATATAAAACATCTTGTTACGGTACACATGGCGTGATTTGGTTGGGTTTGTCAAACTCCCCCCCCCCTCCCAAATCTTTTAGGTTAACTAACTTTCAAGTAACCTTCAAAACGACAAAAGAGTTAAATCCAGCTTTTCATGCATATTTGGATCGTGTTGATGGTATATAAGTGGGCATAAACTTATTTTAGAGGTGATAGATATAACATCACTACAAGTAACATAACTGAATCGATAAAAATAACTTTGCCATATGCGAGAAGATTGCCAATTATTCGCCTTTCAGATCAATCCGATTAATGATGATATTCTGGTTGCGTCAAGAAAACATGATGATGACTTGATGAAAGCCTCTCTAACTCGTGGTGTAGAGAAGTTGTCGGAGGTAATATATTTAAAATCAGGTTATGTATTTCAGTGGGTTACTTTCTAATCTACTAAACTCTTACATTTGCATGACCGTATACATCGACATTCATCAATCATAAGTGATAGAAATCGCATCTTTATATGTTGTAAATTTTATAGAAAAAATCATGTTCTTCACGTAAGTTTGACTTAGAGAAGCCACCATGTGCTCATGCTATTATCACTTTGCCATTATTATTATCGGAAACAATGCCTTTACAATGCATATTTCACTGATTTAATGTCCAAAGATGATACTGTTCTAATACAAGAATAAGTGAGAAAGAAAATATGTTTACCAACTGACATCTGTAAACCACTGAATAAACAAAAAAAAAGAAATCAAAACATAAATCTATTTTGAAGAAAATTGCTATAAAAAGTTCAAACAAACAAAGAACACATGTAAAATTGGTGTTAAAAAAAACACATGTAGAATTGTAACCCGATAAGACATAATGCTAAAACATGTTCGTATACCAATGTCAAAAGTAACTTTATAAAAGGTGAAAGGAAAGGCTCAGTTCAGCGGGATTATCGACACATAAACGAATCTCCAAGTTAAATGAAGAAACGCCTAGTTCCGGTTGTAAGTGCAAAGATGACACCACAATTAAGTAATGCAGAAGATAAATCAAGAGACAAAATAGATACAAGCAACCAACTATGCTTTATTAGAAATCACCTAAACAATCTATTACAAGACTTGCTTATCAGCTTTTACACGTCAGTGTTAACACCCTGACACACGTTACTGACATATTCCTAATCTACCCAAACATGTCTCTTTCCCGTCAGTACTTCAGCATCTGATTCAGCACGACCCAAGAACACCACTAAGGGATTTTCACCCTTCCTCTATAATAATAGCCAGTGTCTTATGGAATACAGACGACTCCATAGCTCTTTTATAGTGATCTCCACGTTCCTGAAACCCTAGTTTCCAAGACAACATGAATATGGACAACTTCCATATCAATAAGTACACTTTCCTTTTCTTGAATTGTACTTATTCCTCAAGGCATAAACTTGCTCCCCAAGTTTATCTCTTGCCTTTTTCTCCACGGTATAAATTTGCTCCTCAAGTTTATTTCACGCCAGCTCAGCCTCTTGCGTCCACATGGTCTCTACCACTCCGCATGCCTCCTGGTTCACTCTCTGACACACACTGCCTCAGCAACTACTTCAACGACTACGTCAAGACATAAACCTCCAATTTATCCTTCTCCATCTCACCATCTCTTGCATCCACATGGTAACCCACCACTCCGCATGCCTTATGTAGTAATGACTAATGCCTCCAGCATCAGTGACTTCGTCGCCTAGTTAGTCACGGAAGACCATTGACATCTACAAGCTCCACTTGCATCTTCACCGGTCTGTTGAGCTTGAATATTTCTGAGTCGTCACTGCCTTCTCAGTTAATTTGGTTTAATAGTTTTAGAAAATCCACATGTACAATACAATATTTCCGAGTCGTCATTTCACGAACCCTATAACGGCTATTTAGATGGCAAACTAGGCAAAGTTCAATATTAATGTAACATCAATAATAGATGGCTCAGTATAAAATATGGTAGGGAAATTCTCAGGACAAAGATCCTTTTACAGATCTAAATCAGAGTGGTGCATGACTATCTCAAATTGCTCATCACTGCCACATAGTTGTTTATCATAATTAAATAACAGAGAAAGAAATGTAGGTGTCATGGCCGGTCCCAAAAGGTAAAGGCAGCAACGCCGCTCCACAAGGCAATGGAATATGAGACCTTAACGGCGATTGCTTCAGACGGAGAAGCCTCTTTAAAGGCTCCTTCTACGTCTTCCACTGCCTTTTTTTTTTTTTTCCACTGCTGTTTTTATTTTCTTTTTGACGTTTACTTTAGGGTTTTGCAACAACAAAGCTTTCAAATTGCCCCTTTATCAAGTAACCCGTCAGGTCTCATAACAAGAGACAAAACATGAGGGAAACATTAACGAGAGACAAAAACGAATTGGAGACAGGGGAGGAAAATGTATGAAAAACTGATTATATGCGTAGCACTATTTATATGACATACGGAGCAAAACCCTAATCCCGTGATTAGAAAATTTTAAGCCCATAATTTAGTCAATACTTTATCCAACCTAAATAAAGATTGGGACCATTTTAAATTGGCCCACACAAAAGAGGAGAATCACACAATAAGTAGTGTGCTTTCATTGAGAGTTGAACTCAAGACCTCCCGCTTACTAAACGGGTGCTCTAACCAACTGAGCTATGAAAGCTTGTTGTTACTGATAGCAAACGAGCATTATATTACATGGGTTCCAAAGTTTTTAATTTTTTTCATTAACAACTAAGATATCATAATAACGTCTATATACTTTTAAATGGTCGAACAGAAATTCAGAAGTAACACTAAGAGCAACACCAATGTTAAAATTCTCAAAAAGGAGTTCTTGAAAATATAATATTATATTTTAATTAGTTTTTTTTTTTTCCATCAAGAGTTATATTATAAATTGAAGGGCCAAGCCCAAAATTACAAAGCCCAGCCAAAAGGCAAACATGAAACATAAAACAAGGCCTCAAGCCCACATCGGAAACCCTAGAATCTACTAACGACAGGGTCACCGCCGCTCCCGTGAGCCACCGTCTCGAACCACAACGAGACCCCCGCAACGCGCTAAAACCCCCGGTGAAACATCCATCGATCGATCCACCGGTACACACCCGAGCTCGACAGCTCCATATCATCGTCACTGCAACCGCCTTCAACCCAGAGATTCTATCATCGGAGAGATCGATCGCACATGCGAGATCACCTCCGCTACCATTGATCACCACCACCAAGAAGAAGGCTACACACAAACATCTCCAAATACCACCGGAGAGCCTCGATCGTCTTCAGACGAGAGCTCCTCCATCAGAACAACACCGACATCACAAACCAAAAAAAACCTAAAACGGAACTAGGTAAACCCGAGAGCCGGCGACGCAAGGCAAAGAACACCTTCACCCCCCGGAAGCTAAAGCCGGCGAAAGCGGAGCTGAGGAAGCCTCCGCCTCCCGGAAACAAGGCCGGCGGCAATGGAGCTCTAGAAGCCTCCACCTCCCGGAAACAAACCCTAATCTAAACAGCCTATTTCCTCACACCGAACCCCACCCAATCACGTCGTTACTCCACCCGCAGCACCACCGATGATGTCGTAACACTCTTCGAGGTGTCGACGACGGACAAGGTCCGGACCAGAGCTCCAACCAAGCGAAAGAGGGAGACCGCGTTGGAAAGGCAGGGGAACTCTTTCAGCGGGAGCGCGAAGGGCTCCGGCGACGGCACGGATGCTCACGCGCCGGCCGTACGCCGGACCCGTCCATTAGATCTACTTTCTCTCTCTGTGTGTTTTCTCTCTCTTCTCTCATATTTTAATTAGTTTTGTTTAAATAATTAAATTTTAATCTTAACTAAATACATAAGCTAGTAAGATAATGAGAAGTGGAAAGGGGATTTTACTGAGATTCTCAAAAGTTTTTCTATGAGAACTTATGGTGTTCTTTCTCCAATTTCTCTTCTTTTTCTCTTTTTTAAAAATGTTTAGATACTCAATGAGATACGTCCACTGGAGGTGTTCTTATATACATCACCAAAACTAAAGGATAAAAAATATTATGAATTTATGCATACAATACAACCTAGTTTTCATACCAAGCAAATATATTTACAAACTGAACATACAATAAAACTTTATGTCTTAAATTTTATCCATCTCTATCCAGAAAAAGAAACTTTGATGATACATAGAATTTGAAGACGACGAGTTATTGTCATGGAAAATGTATGTTAACTTAACAAATGTATTTGAAGGTGTATCTCAAAATTAAAATTTCATCACATTAATTCACAAGCAAACACGTTTAAAAAATCAAGATGGTTTTCAATCTCTACCCATAAAAAAACATTTGTACTACCAATGTCTTTGTTAGTTCCTTCTACATTTTCAGTAATTGATTGCAAAACTCAGTTTTGATCTAAGCTAAAAAGTACTTTCACTTGTGTATGGGAACAAGCAAAAATATTAAATTTCTAATTCTCACAAAATAATGGATTCGCTTTTACAAATATTAATTTACTAAGACTTCCATTCAAGCTCTGAACTCTGGTAAAGATGAAATTCTGTTGGGACTTCATGAAGAAAAGCAGTTAGTATAAATTATTGAGTAAAGTTTGTGGAGACAGCTAAATGATACTCTCTTTGTTTCACAATACTTGATGTTATTCTTTAGTGCACAAAGATTAAAAAGTTTACTTTATTTTTCTAAAAAGTAGTTTTTAAAATATAATTTAAAAATAGTTCAACTAATTACAAAAATGACTACAACATCTAATTGGTTACACAGTTTTCAATAAAATTAAAAATAACATAAAAGTATCAAAACATCATCTATTTTGAAACAACAAAAATCTTCTAAAACACCATCTATTATGAAAAAGAGGGAGTACATGAGATAATCTGTAATATATCCAATTATCGACCTTTATAAACACTTTGCAAGATTTTAACTAACCTTGTGTGTTGATAATGTTGTGACAACAATCCCTCTTGTTGCTGTTAGTGCAGATGAGGCGACGAAAAACAAGTGCAGAAAGTAAAACACACACAATTTATTAACGGAGTTTGTTTCCTACATCCCAGGGATCTCGTCCAGATTTCATCGACTTAGAACAATGAGCAATCTACAATTGCTATATGATACAACACACATACTAGTGTTTACCACTCTTTTTAAGTAGCAATCTACAAATATTAGGAATAAAGCACGCATGCATAGATCCCATCCGGCTCACCGGAGCATACTGTCTTCTACAGCTGCAATCTTCACAGATCTCTTCAATGAAACCACCTTTGCTAAACTCCCCCTGAGTCTAGGCTTCAAACTTCCACTTCCACGGAAGTACTTCACCAAGTACGTCAGCACCCAATGCACACCAGTGACACCAAAACGCTTGATCACTCAAGCACACACAAAGCTCACACGGGCTATACACAATGGCTAACTCCACCACACAAAGCGCCAAATCCAACGCCACCAAACTAAGTCCACATCGGACTCCATCAGACAATGCTTCAGAATGTTCTTCGACACCAAGCAGTAACACACCAAGAAAACATCTCTCTCTCTATTCTCTGAGGCATGGCTTTCTCAGAAGGCACGTCTCTCCTTATATAGCAGATCAGAACTTGCTCTCCACGTCTTCAACTTGCTCTTCAAGTATTCCAAATACACTTAAGGTAACTTTCCATTTTCATTAATGGAAAACTTTATCTTCAAGCAAACTCCCTTTTGCTTTATGGAAAACGTCCATATGTCTTCAAGCACATATGATCTTTCCTTTTCAAGCTCAGCAAGCCCACACACATCACGAAACCCAAACTCACATTTAGCTTCATCTTCATGACACACGCTTGTAGTACCTCCTGTAGTACTTCGCGAACTGATACAGATCATCTCAGCAGGCTGCATCTTCAATCTCCCCTTTTTGACTATGCATGTGCACTCATCATAACCGACTTGAAAACCACGTCTTTAATCTCTCCTTATGAGTCATATCATGGTCAAAAACCAACTCGAAGATCATCACCTTCCAAACCTAGGAAGAAATCCCATCACGCCATCTTCAACGATCTTCAATCAAATTTTGTCCTACTTTCTGAACAAGTTTCGTCCTCATCATCCATGATCTCACCAGTACCTTAGGTGACCCGCTCTGATACCAATTGTTAGTGCAGATGAGGCGACGAAAAACAAGTGCAGAAAGTAAAACACACAAAATTTGTTAACTTCCTACATCCCCGGGACCTCGTCCAGATTTCATTGACTTAGAACAAGGAGCAACCTACAATTGCTATATGATACAACACACACACTAGTGTTTACCACTCTTTTCTAAGTAGCAATCTACAAAGATTAGGAATAAAGCACGCATGCATAGATCCCATCCGGCTCACCGGAGCACACTGTCTTCTACAACTGCAATCTTCACAGATCTCTTCAATGAAACCACCTTTGCTCAACTCCCCCTGAGTCTAGGCTTCAATCTTCCACCTCCACGGAAGTACTTCACCAAGTACGTCAGCACCCAACACACACCAGTGACACCAAAACGCTTGATCACTGAAACACACACAAAACCCACACAAGCTATACACAATGGCTAACTCCACCACACAAAGTGCCAACTCCAACGCCACCAAGATAAGTCCACATCGGACTCCATCAGACAATGCTTCAGAATGTCCTTCGACACCAACCAGTAACACACCAAGGAAACATCTCTCTCTCTCTCTATTCTCTGAGGTCTGGCTTTCTCAGAAGGCACGTCCCTCCTTATATAGCAGATCAGAACTTGCTCTCCACGTCTTCAACTTGCTCTTCAAGTCTTCCAAATACACTTAAGGTAACTTTTCATTTTCATTAATGGAAAACTTCATCTTCAAGCAAACTCCCTTTTCCTTTATGGAAAACGTCCATATGTCTTCAAGCACATATCATCTTTTCTTTTCCAAGCTCAGCAAGCCCACGCACATCACAAAACCCAAACTCACATTTTGCTTCATCTTCATGACACACATCTGTAGTAGCTCCTGTAGTACTTTGCGAACTGATACAAATCATCTCAGCAGGCTGCATTTTCAGTTGCCCTTTTGACCTCACTAGTTGTTTCACCTGACTCAAACGTAACCCACTTGACATTGCAGTACCTGTCAATTTTCACACTTACCACATCTTAGCTTTAACTAATTATAATCCCTGTTCAAAACTACGCTAGGCGCTAGTCAAGCGGTGACTCCGGACCTAGCGAGTTACCGAAAAATCGGAGATTAATCGGGATATACGCGGGGATTAGTTTTTATTATTTTTTTATTATAAATATATGTATATATATATTAGTACATGTAAATATTAGACAAAGGAACAACGTAGGCCAGTGGTACGGGAGTCATGTCTTGCGGTAAGAGGTCTAGGGTTCGATTCTTCTGAGTTTCAACTTTTCTGATGTTTTAATTGCGCGAGACAAGAAAAAAAGAATTTAGAAACCAACTACACTTGTCCCACATCGACTAATTTTACTCTAAGAGGAGTCTTGAGTCTTCTATAAATACAAGGAGAAAGTCTCCAATATTTCCAGACAACTGGGCCTCTTCCATGGCCCAATAATTTGTCACCAAAGTCCAAAATTTAGTTGAATAAATCGGTTAATTGTGTTTCCGATTAGTTACAACGATTTGGCTAAAATCGAAGCGTGCCTTCGACGCCGAGCTGCGGCCGGCCGCGTTTTCGAACAGGGATTATAATAGATCTCTTCCATTTATATCAATATACAATATGAGCTAGTTAGCTTAATCACGTATGCTTTTTTCTTCTGTTGTTTCATTGTTACTTGCCTCTACACTCATAGTAGTGGACTTGTTTAGTGTCCTCGCCAGATGTTTCACACGGCTCAGCCGTATTGTCCCAATCAGTTGACCTAATTTCTCCATTGGTATCTCCACACCTGAAACACAAATAAATGATAAACATTTTAGTTACTATAGGTTGTATATATTCTCATAATTAACTAGATGATGATTGTGAGAGCATCCTTACTTTGATCAGACTCTGCCAACGGGACAGTATTACTGGTTCCGGAATCAGGAGGTGAGGTTAGTGTTGCTTGGCTACCTCCGGTGATTGCTTGGACCTGACAGTCGATGCGATTTATCTCTGCTCTCTGCCTTACGGAGTTGGTAGTTTTTCAGGCACCGTGCTAAATGCCTTTCCCTTTCATCTTCGCTCAGATACCGTCTTCTTTCTCTGTCTTTGAGACGCCTCCTTTCCCTTTCTTGTTCCTTCCTACTCTTCATCGATTCTGCTCCCTCTACTTCCATTATCTATTCAGACTTCAAAATATATTTATAACAATAAGATGGCTGAGGAGAAACATTTGGCCAGCCGAGTTTTTGCAATCTACAAATGAGAGGAAAACAAATTTTATAAAAAAATTAAAATATTTATCGAATTTATACATTCATATTTATTGTTTTAATACGGTTAAAATGGATCCAAAAATATCAGGTTTATGATATAACTCTATGTTGGGATTAGATTATTTCCAAACTCTCTGGAGCAGACTGCTCACTCTTCGGAAGGGCCTCACTTGCCATTGGTCTAAGAGATATTTGATTTTATTGTTAATTATAGATTAAATACAAAATAACCAGAACATGAACTTTTTATAAGTTTTTGTCGGAAAATAGCATTTAAGAAAGAAAATAACCATAATAACTCTTTTTATTTTGAAATTTTTAATTTTTAATTTTATTTTTTTAATTTGAAACCTCATTCCCAAAACCCCACCCCTTAACTCTAAACCCTAAGATTTGATTAGTTAATACTAGGATAAAAATGCATTCTAGTGTCAGTTTGGTCATTTTCTTTATTAAAGACTATTTTTGTGACAAAAACTTAAAAAATCTATCTTAGCCTCTTAGAGAATTTCTCTGAACTAAAATAAGACAAGACTATATAGAGTAATATTATTTTTGTTAATGAAATGGTTTCCAGTACAATTAATTTCGGACTCGCATACTGAGAAGATATATAATGAAAGTGAGTTAGAACAAACAAAACTAATTTTGTCAAATATATTATATGCAAGAAGATAGTGCTTCCAAATTACAGCAGGCAGACTCACAAAGCAGGGAAGATATTTACCCGGGGATAAAACACTCTTGATGATTTTCCAAGTATATATTGATTCAAAAACAAAAGACAGAAAATCTCCAGAAACTCAGAAAGATGTCTAGTGTTTCAGTTAACACTTTGAACAAAAAGTGAAATGTGGTGGATGCGCAAAATTGTATTTACAAAGAATATAATCAGATTTAAGTACTAAATTTAGTAATAAAAATCAAAAATAATAGTGACAACTTGATGGTTAAACAAGTGGTCTAATATCCAATAAGTAAGGACTAACTTTAGGTACATAAACGATTCACAAGAAAAGGGGAATGTTTAATGGTTGTGGTTTTCCTTAATCACATAGTGTAAGAAACCGTACGTATCTCCAAAAGAGTATTCGGTATATCGTCTAAGGAGTAATAACAATATATCCGATTAGGGATCTTTAGGTTAAAGAAGATAATATACTGAGCTAACTTTAGGGAGTTACTTAAATATATCGCTGACTGGACTAAGCTTGCTGCATACTGATAAGAATTTGGTCCGAGAATATGATTTTGTTAATGCATGCATCATCGAATTGGTATGTATAAAATATGAGATATGTAGACATGTGTCATGTGCGTGATTTGTAATTTGATTGAAAACGTATTTGATGCAGAGGATAGTTCATCAATTAATTATGAACCAGTCTTTCACGCTTTTTCTTTAGACAAACAGTTTTAATTTTCTCTTGTTGATATTGTCGCTCTTGTTGTAGTTGTTCTGCTTTCTCGTCACTAATATGCTAGTGCTTCAGCTGTATTTTTCTTTTGGCTTTTTGCTTCAGCTGTAAGTTATTTATTGATAATATGTTACTCTTAAATAAGTTGCTAAATAAAAATTTTGGTTAAGGATCAAATCAGTTTATACCTCACTCATAATTTTTGGACCTGTTGGTTGAAACATCAAATAGAAAAACTAAATAATCATAGTCACGTTTTTGATGTAAATATTCAGTAAAGAAAACGAGTAATATAGAGAGAAAATGATATGAGAAAACAAAAGAGAGCTGAACAAAAATATTTAAAAATTAGAGGTACATATTTGGTATCACTGTTCCAGTGATATATTGTGACATCGTTTGGGATCACTTGTACTTTTACGAATCATGCCCCCTCCATTTTCGAATGAAGCACGCTCCTCCATGCAGGACTGGGAACGTGAACTGCTAGAAGTTGCAGCTACAAAATACTTCATAGGCTTCTTTCATCCTCAATACAGAAAAAAAAACTCCCTTTTACCAGGATAGGAACATGAGGCAGCGTCTATCAAAAGACTCAAAAAAGCAGCTGCTCCAAGTTCATCTGGAACGTTGACACTGATACACATATCTCTTGAAACCAATATTTGCACACAAACTACACTACAAAGAAGATACCAAAAGGATACTCCTCTGAATAAAGATGTTCCAAAACATCATAACCACATGAATATTTTCTCAACAGAAATTCACTTTCTCAAACCGTTTAGCAAGCTCGAATCTTTATTGGTCAGCATCATCATAAGTTGTAACAAACAGAGGCAAACATTATCCTCAAACAAAAGGAGTAGCAAATTAAAAAAAAAAAAGAGACTTCTTTTCGAAATCGAACCCAGATCCAGCAAAAACCCTAGACTCATTTGGAGAACCCACCACGCTTCTGGTAGCTAGCGACCTCGCCTTCGTTGGGGAAGAAACCCATGAGCCTCCCCGCCGAGTTCTGATACGCATACATGAACCCACCCATGAGTCCGATCAGCCCTCCAGTCACCATTGACGGTCCCTTGATCCCAGGCTTAATCCCTACACATCGCCAAATCGATGAGTATATTCACACGCATTCCAACAGATAGAGAGAGAAAGGGACCTGATAGATAGCCGACGGTGACGGAAACGCCGGTGATGGTGGAGAAACGGAGGTAATCGAGGACGCTGAAGTTTCCGACGACTTTTGTGAATGGAGGATTCCGATCAACGACGGGGTACTGGGGCTTCTCCAAGGCAGTGATGTCAGTGTTCATCTTCTTCGATCAATCTACAATTCTCTGATCAGATTCGGATCTCTCTCTCTCAATCCGCAACAAAAGCAGGGCGGAGACTCTGTTTTGTCTAGAGGCTCTCTCGGACCCAGAAATTTCCTTGTTGGGCCGGATGGGCCCATTAAAGGAAGCCACTGCTCTTCAGTCAAAAAACTATCACTAGTGTATAACGTTTAGAAATTAATTCATTTCACCTTATGCTACTCGTCTGGATAAACGACTAGCGATCGATCGTTATGAAATGATTTGTATCTATGTTATCTATGTTCATTTTTCGTGGTGTTTTTTCTAAACTTAAACATAAATTAAACAATTTTTAACTATCTGGTAGTCGACAAAAAATGTCCAATTTGACATCATTTAAACCCCCAGGCATTCCAACTAAAAGCCCTACTTATAGATTGGATGGCAGTGTTTAGCTCAAGAGCCAATAATATATAACCAATCAGCTACTTTGTTGCAAGTCTATGTCTAACGTTAAACAAATCTCAAATACTTGATTCTCTTCTACTGTAATCAATATCTAAACTAGAGATCATCAAGCGAGTCTCAGTTAAGCCTTTGATTTATTGCCTGAACCAAAGCAAACCAGTTTTCGCATCTGTTCACTTAGAACCAATAATAGCACCTAACTTCAAAATTTGTGAAACTTGATTTCCACATATAAGACCCAATATATAACACCAAGTTTAGTTGCGGGTGGTCAGCTACTAAAAATATAATACTGGATTGAATATATTCTTTTAAAATCTAGCTATAATTGAATGGCACTTTAACTTTGATATATTTCTCTCTCTCTCTCTCGTTATTACTGACATATGAAAGAGTTAAAGAGTATTGTCTCAAATACATGCAAATAAGTTTTGATTGCGATTGACATTTTTTTTATCATGACCCGTATGAGATTTTCACTATTTCTACAAAAAATATAACATTGAATTTTCTTGAGAAGCAAGCAGGGTTTGAACATGCGCAAGCGCAGGCCAACAAGAATCTAATTTCAAGTACATGTACCTTACAAAGTAGAAAGACAGAGAACATCATCAAAAATGCGTATAAGTCGATAAAGTTCAGGGAAGATGGTAATTAAGTTGGCAACCATTCAAAAGCAAGAACAAATAACTCAATGAGTACGTAGATCATTGTCAACGTATCCAACGTAATATAAAATAGATTATAAGCAGTAGCTCCGAAATAGTTAATAATATATTTGATCGCATTTGAACCTTCCATATTACATATCATCACCACCTACAAGACTCCGTAAAGGAGAATACCGACCAAAAAGGTTATACATACATATTTCTAAATTAGAAACAAAACAAAAACAACAAAAGATGGAGAGGAGCAATTTTTATGAGTTTAGAGACGCAGAGACGTGTCAACGTCATCGTATCTATCAATCCCAACCACCTTATTCTCGTCCTTTTTTGGCCAGTGATGATAAAAGCTAGGCTTTTCAATGAAATCAGAGGTGGAGTGAGGGCACAAGGAGAGGGAGAGGAGCTGCTGTGACGAGCTTGTTTGAGAGTTTAGAGGTAGAAACTGGAAGAAACCAAAACTCACGGGTTCCCTGTAATATTGTGAGATATTTTTGTCTTGGTGGTTAGGTTTAGGGTTAAGGAGCTCTCGTTCAGCTCTTAACTCTCGCGCTTTCTGAAGTTGTCTGAATCTTTCTTGAAGCAAGACGATTGAAGACTGGATTACCATTTGTTCTTTGCGGTCTCTTACCATTGAATTCATGACGTGCAAAGTATAATAATAGTAATAATGGAAAATGATATGAGTCGTGAAGGGTGTGTTGCTATAGGGTTTGGGGCCATGTTACGTGCATCATGCCTATTTATATATGGATGAAAGTGGTCGACATTTCTTATTATTTAATCTGCATGAGAATATTACAAAATAAATAAAATGTATATAGGGTTGTTGAGTAGTTCGATGAAATTCCAAAAGGAAGAGAATCAGGAGTAAAGTGGGAAGAGAACAAGAGGAAGAAGGCAAAAGGGACAATCTAAGAGCACCCCCATTAGTGAACTTATGGGGGGGTTCACACAGATTCCCAAAAAAAAAAAAATATTATAATAATGAATAGTAATGAACCTGTCTCTCCCAAGCTCTTCCCAGTGAACCTGGTTCATCACTGTAGCGCGGGCCCCACGACACGTGGCGGCCCACGATTGGTCCGATTAATTAATTTTTTTTTTTTTTAAAAAAAACAAAAATCAAACAGTAAAGAAAAATAATAAAAAAATACTTTGTGAACCCCTTTCATGGGGTTCACTGATGCACATGCTCTAAGGATTGTAAAAAGAGAATGTATTATGTGTGAGTGGATATTTGCATATTTGAATTTCTTTTTTTAAAGCAACAAAAAAAGTTGGCCAAAGTAGAAGATGGTTGGGAGGAAAATGACAAGAATAATGTTTGAAGGGAAGCACATGGATTGGTTTGTTTGGATGATTATTGAGTTGTATAAACCCCCCTTTTTTCATGCTTCCCACTTACCTCCTCCTAAGGGCTCTTTTTGTAATGAAAACTTTATTATTTCCCACGGATCTAGATTGTTTATATATTATTGTCAATGCTTGAAATGAATCTTGAATATATATTTATTGTTAATGCTTAAACTTAAATCGTATACATAATAATTTTTTTAATGGCGGATAGTCAAGCTAAAATACATAAATAAATCTCGCGAATGTAATGTAAGGAGATGCATAACCGTTGATACCTCGTATTTATATCTTCTATACTCAAGAAACTCAAATGATATTTTACTATTCATTGGAACGAAAAGTGAATAGAAAAAAGAAGTGACAAAAGGGTTTAGGAGAGATTTTGGTGGCTTGGGAGATGGTGAAATGGAGCCACTTCTTTGTCTCTACATCAAATCTTCTCGGTGGAATTTAATTTAAAGTTATATTATTGGCATAGAATTTAAAATGAAACACATTTTAAAGAAGAGTGTCAAAAGTTGTTAATGTTTTCTATAAATTAGTTGATCCACTTTTATGTTTTAACTTCTTATGATTTGGCAAGGAGGAAAAAGTATATAGAACTGGTCATATACATTGAAAAAAAGACAAAAGGAGTTCAAGAGAGGGAATAATGATATCAGGATATAATAGAATGTGTTTTGATAGATAAATAATTGTGAAAAAGACCACTCGATTTTACTCGAAGACATTCTCTCTCGATCTCCTCGTTTTCTCTCGATCGAAATGATAATCTAAGGTCCATGCATGTACATACTCATAAAGCGCAAATGTATAGAGCCGTGACACAAACTTATATATTTATCGTTCTCCTTATTATGTATGTCTCTTGATTTTGATTAGTTAGGTAACTTAGGTTCATTTGGTAAACTTGATTGCAACAGTTTCTAACAAAAAATAGGCGAGACAGTATAGCTAGAAAATGGAGCGGGGGTTGAAGAGAAAGAAGTGGACATGGGGATATAAAGTCTGAAAGGCACATCAAAAGTGGTGGGAGCAAATCTTTGTCGGGAAGTAATTGGAACGTAATGGCATGCATACACCAAAGCTGAAGATGCTACGACGTTAGGATTTGGATTTACATTGTTTCACTCTTTAGTGTTTCTGCTTCGGTATCTGCGAACTTATCGATAATGATCTGATTTGATGATAAACCCAATTAGATAGATGGTTGTAACGTAATTATAATTAAGTGGGATCGGATGAGACAAAACATAAAATGTCTTTAGATTAGTTGAGAGAGATTAGGGACAACGCGTGCCTATTTCTTCTACTCCCATTCCAACCACTCCACGTAAAAATAAATATGTTCATGTTTTTAAAAATTTACCCTCCATACTGTACTTCATTTACCCTAGACATTCTAACTTTGGATACCAAACCTTTCCTTTTTCTGTCCTTACGATCAGTGCCAACATTTTCGCTACTTGTATATGATTAATTTCATATCAATATTTGAGCTGACAAAAAAAAATCAACATTTGAGTTCATTATTAGACCGTTCCTCGGGACTAATATCAATACTATAACCCATCATATGGATGGGCAAGTACTTGTAAAATATCATATTACACCCACACAAGTTGAGGAAGTTTAGTCATGTGCCTACTTCCACAACATATGGAAGCAATTATATCGGAAAATTTATACATGGCTAGACTTATAGTATTATCAACTAAGAAACACTATAGTTTGACATGAACCAATTTGTAGCCTTCAGTCAGATATACACATCTTCCATTTCAGATTCTCAAACATGAATGTTAAAATGGATCCTAAATTTGTAAAGTTTTCAAAGATTTTTATGATTGAACTCGTTTATCAGATTTGAGTTTAATGGGGTTTTAATAGGATACCCTATTTATTGATATAGAGGATTTTATGTTAGAGCAGTTTTTGTTTTTGTTTATCAAAAATCATAACTAATCTTCGTGGTCGACTATTTCACAAAAGCGAAGGGTTGATTCCGACAGCAAAGAAAGTTGATTCCAATAATCGTTATTCTACCTCTACCGTAGTTACCATTTGTCTCATTTTTAGCGTCTCATTCCTGCTCCTGCATTTGATAAAAGTCTCCCCCTTCATCAAATCCATAGTAGCATCCAATTCAGATTATCCAAAAATAACTTATTCTTATTCTTTTTTTTGAAAAAAAAGGCTTTCACATTTAAATTGCAAAGCTGAAAATAAAGTTACAAGGCTATGAGTTTTGACATCATAGAGATCAAAGTAAAGCTTGGGAAAGAAAGATGATTGACAAAATCATATGAAGCTAGAGAATTAAAGCAAAACAATCTGAGCATTTGAAGAAATTGAGAGAGGGATTAGCTCACTAAATAACTTTAGTTTTGGTCTCCGTGACGACCTCTGCCTCCGCAGCCCCGGCTTTTGCGACCTCTTACTGTGTGCCATTGCATATCTTGGACCTTCTGAGATGGTTTCAACTCTCTTCCATGTCGTGATCGTTGAGCCATTTCATATCCAATAAAATAACCTGTACAATCACCTGTGAAAGGAGTAAAAGACAAACCTCCAGAAGTAGATGGTGGAATATCATTTGAAACTTTGGGTGGAGGCGTTAATAAAACACTTCCAGTGACTGGAAAATCTCCCAGAGTAGCTGCATGGTTTGTATTAAGCGGAGCATTTTCAGACAAGGCTGAATTGCTAGAAGGAGTGTCTGTTACTGTTGCTTTAAATATGGTGGCTGGAGTAGATGGTTCTGACTCAGTAGTTGTTGGGAGGATCTCAACAAAGGATGAAGGTGTAGAGGCTAGTACTTGGCCATCAGATACTGATGTAGAGTTCAAAGTAGCAACTGATGAAATAGCCAATGCTTCCATGGCTTGAATGACTGTGGTCGAGACTGAAGTGGGTGGAGCATGGATTGAACCAATATTCACAGTAGGGGAAGGAGCCATAAAAGTAAGGATATTTTATGTGCCTGATAGAACGGCAACAACAGGAGTTCCTGTGACTGACGCAACGGCAACAACTGGAGTAGAAACTGTCGGTATAGTGGCTGAATCAATATTTGCCACAGTAGCAGAAGCAGAGATACTCGTACCATCTGGAATAACTTCAGGGACAAAAACAGAAGGGTAAACACTTGCAGCAGGAAGCGAAGCTCCCATTTGATCAGTAGACGAATGAGTCGAGTTCCTAGGCTGAGCAGATTTTTGCAGACATCTTGAGTCTTTATGGCATAAGTGTCCACAATTACCACATGTTGTTGGGATCCATGAATACTCTACATCGACCAATATTGTATAGTACCTCTTTTGTCATTCAAAGTGATTTTCTGCGGGAATTGTTTGTCCAATTCGACTTCCACCAAGATTTTGGCCTCACCCATGAGTGTAGGATCAAGTCTAGGCTTGTTTGTCAGCATTGGAGCTCCCAGGGCAGAAGCAATTCTGCTTATTCCTGGAATAGAGTATAACATGCTGGGGATATTTTTTTGAGTTACCCAAACTGGAATTGTGGAAATTTCAGGAAGAGATAATGAAGCTGCAGGACTCCAAGGAGCTACAAACATCAAGCAGTCATCCACATGCCATAATACCCTCTGAAGAATCCAAGAACGTGTAGATTCATCTGGAATGTGGAATAAAAAAGAAGATCCACCTAGTTTCCTAGAAAAAATTCTGCATTTCTTACCCCAAATCCTATTAACTACGGCATGAACGACCCCACCTGACGGAATGGAACAGTGATGAAACTGTCCAATAATGTACTCTTTCTGATTTTCAGGACCATGAAGGAGAAGTTTGCTCGGGATTGTTACCATTGGAGTACCATCTTCCAAGTATGAGGGAGATGTTGTTCTGTAGAGATTCCTGGTAGACGGATTCATCTTTGCAGCCCAAGGAAATCGAAGATTTCCATCTTCCTTTACTTCAGGAGCAGGTAGCTTTGGCTTGACCAGAGCTTTGTTAGTAACTCTGCTTGTCAATTGTGAAGCTCTAGTATAAATTTTTTTGCAGAGCGATGCTGGCCATCAGAGAGAGAAGGCCAGTGAGACGGGGATGATAGTTCCTGAAGGAGATTTGATCCAGCTTCATGCAGAACATCTACCGCTGATGGAGAGGATGGATAAATCCTTAAAGGTTTTGCCCAGGCTCCGAGAGAAGGGGAAGAGGCTACATCAGATTTCTGAATAGTTTCTGTAGTAGAAGAACCCTCAACAGTGACTAGGTTTTGCACGATAACTGAATCCACATGAGCAACTGTGGCAGTAAAGTCTTCATTAACAGCTTCTCCTCCTGCATCTTTGTAGTTCTCAACTTGAGGCACACTAGAATCAATCTTTGGAGGCTCTAATCCGACAAAACCCTTAACAGCTGGGTTTTGGCCTAAGTTTTGGTCTGATGGAGATTTTACGGCAGTAGCAACAAACCCATCAAAACAAATTGAAGAAACTGGTACTTGCAGAGAACCAGTTGAAGAAGAACGGCGGAGTATGGTGAACATTAAGCCATTGTCAGGTTTTTCAATTAGATCTTGGGGTAGGAGAGAAGATGCCATTGAAGGAGATTGAAAAATTAAAAGGTAAGATCGAAGTTGGAGTTTATGTAATTTAGGATTAAGAAAAAGGCTTTCATATTTAAATTGCAATGCTGAAAATAAAGTCACATATTTATTCTTATTCTCTTACTTAATTTCATATATCTTGCATACACAAGCGCAATTCCTATGAACCAAACTAGTTTACTGTGCTCCACAAGTACATTCATGAGGAATTGCATCCTACATCCATCAAACAAATTATAATTCATCCACTAACTAAAAATCCTGTTTTTTAAATATACAATGTACACATTATAGATTATTGCTATATTACCCTTGCAACCAACCGGTGAAACCTGCTGACAAAAATAATTAAAAAATATATAAAAACTTTTAGCCACATCTTCTAATCCATCACCACCACCTCCACGTCTCTACTCCACCATCTCTTTCCACTGTCTCTCTTTCTTCTTCAGATTATCAAAAAAAATCATACATTTTCTTCTGTCACATAATTGTTCTCTTTCAATACTTCACCGAAAAACAATCAATTCTAAAGAAGAGACAACGATGAAGTCATAGACGGTGAGTACACACAACAACTCTTTTTTAAAAAAAAATCAATTGATTCTCACAATTATGCTTTTGTTTTCATACTTTGTTTTCGTTTCTGTTTTGTTTTAAAGATCCAGTGGTGAAAAACAGACAGCAATGAAAGCGTAGACGATGAGCACACACAAAAACTTTTTTTTCTTAAATCAATTTATTCTCACAATCATGATTTTGTTTACATACTATGTTTTCCTTTATGTTTAAGTTTTACAGATCTAGTGGTGAAGAACAACGGCGGTGAATCGGTTAAAGCATTATCGTGTCAGGAAAAAGAGAGGAGATAAAGATGATCTCTATATATGGTGGTGAACGAAATGAATATGTATCAGCCTATCTAAAAAAAAAAAGAATTGAAGAAGATGAATTCGCCGTCTATACTATATTTGGTGCAATGAATAGTATAGTATATATTTTTAAGTATAGCTACTTATGTACAGTTACCATACTATTTGAGACATATTTCTATACTATTCCTTAAAAATGTAATAATATGTCATGTTTTTAAATTTGATAGGTCTCTTCTTTGTCAATTTGTGTGATTGATTGTAATATGAAATTCATTTTTCGAGTGTTGGACAAATTTGATTATTTGGAACATTCGTTTACTATACTACTTAGAATATATGGAATATAAGATATGTAATATGCTAACCAAGTAAATGTGATTTCAAGTGTTAAATATTGGAAAACAATTTATAGATTGTATTTGGATTTATAGGTTTCTGCATAGAGTTTCGATTTACTAAGTAAAAGTTTGGGTATAGTAAACCATATTATATACATTCTATTTGGGTTTATACTTCCTTGATTAGGTTTAGCTTAATCTATTTATTTAGTTTTAGGGTTTAGGGTATATTTGGATTAGGGTTTAGTGACTAGAATGTAAGGTCTAGTATTTAGAAGGTGAGGGGGTATGGTTGGGGTGAGCATTAACTTCTTTCATGCAATCACAGATATTTTATAGTTTCACCAATATGTACTATGTTATTTATTTTGTTCCATTCTATTTGGGTTTGTGTTTATATTTGGGTTTAGGGTTTATATTTGAGTTAGAGTTTAGTGATTAGAGTTTAGGATTTAGATTTACTAAGTAAATGTTTGGGTATAGTAAACCATATTATATATATTCTATTTGGGTTTATTTTTTTTGATTAGGGTTTAACTTAATCTATTTATTTCAAGTAAATGTGCTTTCAAGTGTTTAATATTAGAAAACAATTTATAGATTGTATTTGGGTTTATAGGTTCATGCCTAGGGTTTAGATTTACTAAGTAAAGGTTTGGGTATAGTAAACCATATTATATACATTCTATTTGAGTTTATATTTGGGTATATAGTAAACCATATTATAAACATACTATACTATATCCACCATATAGTATAGTGGTATGAACCTGGGTACACTTGATATTTGAAAACGTGAGAAATTGTCTATATCTTGAATGTAGATTGACATATCCACATTAGATTAGAGATATTCAATTCCTTAAAGAATAGTACGCAAGACATTGTAACTTTACCATATTACATCATCTACACATTTGTCAACATTTTTTTTTAACGGAGAACGACATCATTATATTTACACAAATGAATGAACTACACCATTTATCAAACTATTGTTTTTCTATTATCCTTTACATATTTACTGAAACAATTAAACATATGTGATTTGTATGTGTATAATGTGGCTTCATTTAATTTGGGTGATGTGGTTTGTATGTGTGTGGATGTAGCCTCATAAGCATGCACTTAGTTTCACTTATGATTTAGGTTATTCAGCAAATAAGCCCTACATTCATACTCGCCTAAAAGATTAAAATTGAACAACTCAGTATATTATAATGATACAATCTTTCCCCAATTTGCTTTTATCATATATTTTCAATATATAAGCACTATATTTATAAGATCTACAAATCTAGCATGTAAAGGAAAAATTACAAGTTATCCGAATAAAAAAAATCAACATTTTATTATCCTAATTGGATTGAAAACAAATTGAAACCGAGACGATATCTTTTTCTTAATATTTAAGTGCCCGTAGTATGCTATTGAAGGGGTTTTGCCAAAACTAACCCACAACTTGATTTTAATTCCAAACATATACCCAAACTTGAATCAAATGCAAAACTAACCTAAAAGCCTAGTGAAATTACAGCTCAGTCCCTTGTGACCAAACAAAAAAACAGAAACCATTTTTACGAATATAGCCCCAGTAAATCGTCTGAGTCGTCTGAGATGTTGGAAGTCGTCTGGACGACTGAAGTGTAAGTCGTCTGGTACCAGTTTATTTTAAAATAATTTATAAATCTTGTAAAAAAATATTTTGATGCGTAAAAAATAAAAAATCAAGTAATTATAAACAGTTTTAACTGATATAAATTAAGATATGATAAAATTGATTTGTTTTGAAGATATATGAGTGGAAGTAGTGAATCATGAAAACTTTGGTTTAGGAGTTTGGCAAACATATGTTGTAGTATTGTATGTATTGTAGGGTTAGATTTGGGAACAACTAAATATGTTTTTTTCAAAAATTAGTTA
>NW_026015419.1:15000-17500 GCF_020379485.1 Brassica napus | reverse complement strand
TGGCTCGACCGTCCTGGTCGGCTCGACCGGTCCATCTATGTCCTGGACGGTTTCTTTGATGCTCTCGGATCCAGCACCTCTCTTGGACTTCCGAGGCTGTTTGTCTTTGGAACCAATTGGTCTACCACGTTTTAAACGTTGCTTAGACTCTGTAGCCACTTGACATTGTCCATCTTGGACGTTCAATCTTATGGGTGCATTACAAGCCGGGTTGTGTGACATTGTTACTCTATTTGGGTCAGCAAATGTATCTGGCAACTTGTTAGCTAGCTCTTGTAGATGTATAATCTTTTGGACTTCTAGATCACACTCTCTAGTCCGAGGATCTTGCCAAGATATTGATGGTCTAAACCATTCTAAATCTTTTGAAATCAACCGGCTGTTATCTCCCCCTAAGGACGGATATTTGGACTCATCAAACTGTGAGTCTTCGTATCTGGCCTTAAACAAATCACCGGTTGTTGGCTCAAGATACTTTATGATACTTGGGGAGTCATATCCTACGTATATTCCCATCCTCCTTTGTGGTCCCATCTTAGTTCTCTGTGGTGGAGCAATTGGAACGTAGACGGCACATCCGAATGTCTTGATGTGGGACACGTCTGGCTCTTGACCCGTGAGTAGTTGGGATGGTGAATATCTATGTTCACTAGATGGCCTGATGCGAATCAGTTCCGTTGCATGTAAAACCGCATGTCCCCATGCTGATACCGGAAGTTGAGACTTCATAAGCAGTGGCCGGGCTATCAGCTGGATCCGTTTAATGAATGATTCGGCCAAGCCGTTCTGTGTATGGACATGTGCCAGGGAGTGCTCTACTCTTACCCCCATGGACATACAGTATTCATTAAACGCTTGGGACGTGAATTCACCAGCATTGTCTAGACGTATAGTCTTAAGAGGGAAATCTGGAAAGTGTGCTCTCAGCCTTATCATTTGGGCAAGCAGCCGTGCAAAGGCTAGGTTCCTAGTGGATAGTAGGCAGACATGTGACCATCTGGTCGATGCATCAATGAGGACCATGAAGTATCTAAACGTCCCACAAGGTGGGTGTATTGGTCCACATATGTCTCCTTGAATCCTTTCCAGAAAGTTTAAGGTTTCTTTGTGAACCTTAGCTGGTGATGGCCTGATTATGAGTTTCCCTTGTGCACATGCTGCACATGTGAGATTTCGTGGGATAACTCCTTTGAACGTGTGCCCTTGTGAATTCATCATCAGTTTTCGCATCATTCCTGTTCCGGGATGGCCAAGCCGGTTATGCCATAAAGTGAATAGCTCGGAGGCATTGGCCTCGATCATACTGATCCTTGCATAGTACAGACCAGTGGTCATTGCGGGCATTGTCTCTAGGATCTTTTTATTGCCTTTGGTGATCAAGGTTATGTTAAGGAATTCTTTGTTTCCTTCTTCCCATGTTTCAAGGTGAAAACCGTTTAATCTTATATCCTTGAAACTCAATAAGCTTCTTCTAGAGCTTGGGGAATACAAGGCGGTTTTGATCTCTAGGTGAGTGCCCTTAGGCATCATCACATAGGCTTGGCCGTGACCTTCAATCAGGCTAGCCTCACCCGCAATGGTGTGTACCTTTGCACTTTGCATTGTGAGATTTATAAAGTACCTTTTGTCTCTAAGTATTGTGTGACTTGTGCCACTATCCACCACAAGTACACTCATCTCATCATTCATTCTATAAATAAAATAAACTTTAGAGACTTCATAAGATGTTTAAAACTCTTCTTATTAAAAATTCCATTACATAAAATAAAAACACCAAATCAAAACATAAAGCAATAAGACAATGTGATTCGAAAACTAGTCCTTGAGACAATCGGATGTCTCAAAATCCATTAGGTCATCTTGGTTATCCTTGTCGGATTCATTGTCAGCATCATACCCATATCCCTTGTCCTCATGGACGTTTTCTTGGATCATGTTTGCCTCCGGGTTCTTGTTCTTGATGCTCTCTTGGTAGAGGTCGCACAAGTGTTTCGGAGTTCTACAATTCTTTGCCCAATGATTGTCACTCCCGCATCTATGGCATAGAGACTTGTTGGACGTGTAAGATGGTTTGGATATGCCACCTCGTCCGCGGCCGTAGCTGCCTCGACCCCGGCCGTAATTGGAACCACGACCACGGTTATTGTGGTTTCCTTTCCGGCCAGTTGAGTAGCCATCTCGGCCGTTTGAGTTGTCACGTCCACGCCTCTTGAATCCACCACGGCTATTGCCGTATGGTTTCTTGTTGTCTTGGACGTAATAGGTTTCATTGGGAGGATCTTTCTTCTCGACCTCATGGGCTTCGGGTAGTGGTGCTGTCCCGGCCGGTCTAACCCCGTTACTCTTTAGTAGGAGTTCATTGTTTGCCTCGGCCAGGAGTAGACATGAGATCAGATCAGTATATGTGGCAAAGCCCTTTGTCCTGTATTGCTCTTGCAACACAGAATTCGAGTGGTTGAAAGTTGTATAGGTCTTTTCAAGCATCATGCTATCGGTTACC
>NW_026015419.1:0-7500 GCF_020379485.1 Brassica napus | reverse complement strand
AATGTCTACTGGTGACAGACTGAAAAAAAGCGTTTTGTATATATAAGGGGTAGGCACTCTCTTGAGCCTCCTACCCCCCAGTACCCGAACGGTTCGGGTACGTAGTGTTGGACTGTTCGGTCCAACACTATCGAGGGCTGGGTTGAGGTCGATGGCCGGATTGTCCCCGGTGAATTTTCCGGTGTTGTGAACAATAGAGAATTCGTGTGTAATTGTTCTGTGTTATTAATCATCAATGGGGGTTCCTTATATAAGGATTACAAGATAGAGATAAATGGAAAGAGTACTTATCCTAATCCTACATGAAATAGGAAATCTACTAAATACATAAAAGGAAAGATTACATCTACTAGGAAAAGGAAAGAGTTTCCTTTTCTCTCTAAGCTTGTGGCCGCCTCTCTCTCTACTGAAGTCGGCTCTCTCTCTCTCCTCTTGGACACGGCTGTGGTTGGGCCTGGTCGTGGCCTGATAGGCCATCTCTTCTTGTCTTGGTTAATGGCAATCCACACATGTTCATAACACTCCCCCTTGGATGCCATAACCATATGTGATTTGTATCATGCACGATGTTGCCTCATTAAAACCTTTCTAGGAAAACCAAAACCCAGGTGGGAAAATTGGAAACCGTAGATAGGAAAAATAGTACAACGCACGACACTCCCCCTCATAACTATATCCATACAGGATCCGTAGTACGCTTCATGTTGCCTCGTTAAAACCTTATCAGGAAAACCCAGTGGGACAAAACCATGATGAAGGAAAAAGAGTACAACACGCACTACTCCCCCTGATGTGAACCTCGGTGTAGGTTCTACATACTACGCATCTTGATGCGTGATCTATCCTGTAGGATTATGATGGGAGTAATCGGTCAGTTTCATTACTGAACCGTAATCAAGACCACTTAGACCTCTTAGGTCGTTTCTTATGTCCTTTGACATTGAGTGTCCCGGTAAAGCATGTGTGCTAAGCAATGTGAACCACATTATCATCAGGGATCACTTGTTGGTCTTTACAAAACGTGTTTGTATCTGTCCATGGTCTAGACGTGTTTGTCTACTTTCAAACTCTTTTACTTAGGTCGGACAGACCAAGTACTTATGGACAGTTATCATTCGACCATGATTCAATCTGGTCGATCCATGTCCAGGTCATAGGCCACGTCCATACTTGTCCACTTATTAATCTTATGAGTGTTCACTGATTATTGCTTTGAGGTTTTACAATCTCTTATCATGGCTCTTAGGCCGAACACACTCTCATGTATATGTGGTCATCGATTTCTTTGCCGTAAGTAATGTCTTATTCTTTTGCGTTCATATCTTAATGACGCCTCATGACTTTAGGTCATATATCTTATAAGCTTTATGGGCTACAATACTTCTTTGGTATCCGACAGATTAGATGTCTCCTTTTAATCTTATGACAAAGCTTTATGGAGTTCATACAGCAGCAGACCATTCTGCTATGCTGGATCCTTAAGGGATCTGATGTCGGATTGCAACCTGATGGTTGATCTTTAGTTTCTATTAGCCCGTGACCAAGAAAGGGTCAGACGCCTCTTAGGTCTAAAGCTGGACGTGTCTAGAAGATTTGGATGCTCTTTGCTGAAGAGCAGGACGCCCTTGGACGGACAGAGTCGGACGTTTTAGCCGGAGGGGCTGGACGCTTTTGGCCAGAGAGCCGGATGCTCTTAGTTGGTGTGCTGGACGTTTTAGCCAGTCACTCACATAGATTTTATTCTATATCTACTAACCTCCTTTAGGTTTAGTATAAGCACAAGGAATTTCTTTATAAAACCTCTTATGTATATGGACTGTTTATTGGATTGTCTTTTATACAACTCCAAATCAATGATCATGTGTGATCAATTTCTTTTCCATACTATATGCAGCTGCTTTGCTTCAGTCCATGAATCAGCTTAGGAACGAAGCTGTTCTTTCATCTTATCTTATCCAGTGATCCATATGCTGCTTACTACATCAGTGTATCTATTTTCTTTCTTATGACCAGACATTTGTCAATTTCGAATTTTGTAGCAGCAATCACCACATAGGAGTTTATCTCCTTATAATCTGTTCCTTTGATCTCTGTGAGTACCTTGTGTAACAAGCTATGATCTAATGCTGTTAGTAGGTGGACATGGGCACTCTAGGCCACGTGATCATGTGTCCTCTCTCACGGTTTCTTTCCTCACAAGATCCATCTATTTCACTGGTTTATCGGATGGCGTTTCTGTATATGTACATGGCCAATACGCTCATCTCTCTTTAGATACTTTGAACCTCCACGTTTATCTTTCTATTCTTTATAATCTTTCATGATTCTATGATTGTATGATGAGTACTCATTCGTGGGTTCTCTGATCCTCGCTTATCTCTTTATGTTCAAGTGCTATTCTCTTTATGTATCTTTATGTACAACTCTTTATGTATGTGTGTCGACACTTTCATATGAGGTTCCATTATGTTCCAGACATGATCTGATCACTTTGAGATTTCATTATCCAGGACCTTTGTTACCTAGTAGCTTGGCGTCCCAAGACTACATAGTTTGGTACCTTAGATGTGTAGCTGCGCAGCCTTTTCTCAGTGTCTGTATGGTTTCTCTTATAACTTCGGATCTATCATTCTATGCACCTTTTCTTTCTATCCGAGTTTCCTTTCTCTTATGGAACACTTGGTCTATATTGTATAGACTCTATAGCAACTTGATTATGTCCCTTCTAGGACGTTTCATTTGGTGCTAAGCTGGTTATGACTTAGTCATTCTTTTCGGGTCAGTGCCTGGCATCTCGATTAGCTTCTCAACTAGCTATCTTTATATTATCTTTCTTTGGACGTCTTATATCATAATGTATAGTCCGAGGATCTTGCCAAGACAATGATGGTTAAAACCATTCTTATCATTCCTTTACTCTTTCTTTATCCAGCTTATAATCTTTCTCCTTTAATGTTTGGATAGTCGGATGCTTTTGGTCATGCAATCCGTACCTGGCCTTTATTCAATCACCCATGTTTTGGCTCAAGGTCTCTTTGAATTCGTGGAGAAAGTGTTACTCCTATCCAACATATATTCCCAATCCTCTTATGAGGTTCCATCTTAGACGGCACATATATGTATGTGGTGGTTTATTTCAATGAACTCTTAAGATGGTGTATGTCTGGTTTTAATGACCCGTATTCATTCTTTAGATGGGAATATCTATGCTCACTTATATGACCTGATGCATACTATCATCCTGTACATGTAACTTCATAATGTCCCCAAGCTTATAGACTTTTAGAGTCTTAGTCTTCTAGGTAATGGCTTACATGGCCGATCACTTACAAGTGATGGCCTCTTTGGCCGGTTATGGCTTTTGCAGCCAGGCCGTTGTCTCTCATGGTCTCTTCGGCCTCTTTGGCCGAGTCATGGACTGTGTGCGGCCAAGCCTGCACTATTCAGACAAGTCACGGCCAAGTCATGGCCAAGTCGTGGCCAAGCTGTTTATAGGTGATAGCCACTTTGGTTTGGCCGTTTGTATCATGGTCTCTCTTTGGCCGGGTAATGGCCCTTTATGGCCGAGTAATGGCCAAGCCATATAACATGGTCTTTAGACCATAGTACACGAACTTGTAGTATTGATCATGGGTTTATCCTCTCTCCCCCTCATGACCATACTATAAGGTCGTGGTGCTTGGGATAATTAAGCCTAATGAGTTTCCCTATGTGTACATGTTACACAACGTGAGATCTTTGCGGGATAACTTTGTGCCTTTTAATTTCTTTGCATCAAGTTTAAACTTTAGGATGGCTAATCCTATCTTGCCATATAGTGTATAATTTCGTGGGCTACCTTTCTTCATACTGATCTTGTAGCATAGTTTAAATCAGTAGAGATCATTGGTATAGTTTCGATCACTTTCTTTCAAGGTCTTAGGCGATTTTTCTTTTAAAATCTGAAGGAACTTGTTTCCTTTTGTTTGTCCATTATTTGGAAACCAGTCATTATAACTTAATGGACCACGTTTTTTGGGTGTATATAATGCCTTATAGGCAAGTGCCTTAGCCATAGTTTCTTACTAGGCTTTCTATACCTTTCATGATTTCTTACTCGGTTTTATGCCCTTTAGGCAACTCTTTAAAACATTCATATGTTTAAGTAAGATCAGGCAAGATTTAATAAACTCGAGACTAATACCTTTGTATATAAAATCGTGAATGATCCTTAGGTTAAAACACAATTGCAATCATAAAGCAATAAGACTAGTCGTATCGAAAATTTGGTCTATGCAAGAAGTAGTCATGCGATTAGATCAGTATAAGTGGCGAAGCCTTTTATTCTATACTGTTGTTGCAGTATGATATTCAACACATGGAATGTGGAATAGGACTTCTCTAGTAACTATTTCTTGGTTACTTCTCACCACAAAGTCTCAGCATTGAGACTGTCTTAAACAAGACTGAGTTGTACTCATCCATGACTTTGTAATCCAAGAATCTTAGATTCTTCTAGTCATTTCTAGCCTTTGGAAGCAACACCGTTTTATGGTGGTAATTTATATGCTGTGAAGCATCCCCAAAGTCTAGTGGATTTTCCATAATGATGTATTGATCTTTTAGACCTTCAATGAGATGATGGAATCCTGTACCAATTCATTCTCATTGTTTTCCTTGGTGATTGTATCACCAAATCCCTTTTCGATATCTGAGTCACATTGTCATTTAAAATTTAGGTTCACAATGTGGCTCATGCAGCCGCATGATATAGCAAGCTCGGCCACAAACAAGTTCTTACGCATCTATGAAAACAATCGATCATGGTGTGAGTCAGGTCACACGGCCATGTTAGTGTGATACAGCAATCTTAGAGATTGGTTCATGTTATAATCTGGTTTATATATCCATCCGGATATAAGGCCATACGGCTTTGCAATGTAATGCCTTAGACTTTCACGATTATTATGTGATACAACGATCTTAAGGATCGGTTCATGATGCAGTCCGGGTCATATGTGATCATCCGGATGCTAGGCCACACGGCCTCTTAGATATGTATTAAGCCACACGGCTTTTAATCTATCAAGGGCACAAGGCCACGTGTGTGTGCAATGCATTAGACCTTACGGTCGTCCAATATGATTCACGACAAAACACAATGCCACACAATACATATCAAGATTACCAATTTCAAGGTTGGTAATGTTTCAACTAGATTTAGGATCAATCAATCTAGCAACCTAACTCTCATTCAATAACAATATTAAAACTTTTCAATCCTTTAAAGTTTTAAGGTTTCAAGGCCTTTAGAATTTTAAAATCGAGATTAGGGTTTTAAAACTTTCAAGTAACCGATTAAGGGTTTCAAGGCCTTTAAGGATTTCGAATTTAGAGATTAGATCTATCAATCAATCTATCAATCCTAAACCTCAATCAATCAAGATTTCAATCAAGCAAGAGCACTTTTAAAGTCGGATTCTAGCTTTTAAGGTTTAGGGTTTTGATTCCAGATTTAGGGTTTCTTAATTTAAATCAGAAACTATAGAACAATCAAACATGTTCTAGTTGGAATCGATTTCTTCTAGTGATTATGACATGATCAATTTTAACTCCTATTAATTCTAGGGTTTTGATCAAGAACTCTTAGATTGATCGGTATACCTCTGTTTGTAGGGTTGAACCGGACCACCAAGATGGACGGATAAACCTCGGACGCGTGCTGTCTGTTTCGCGAATGCAAGCTGATCTGGATTGCGAGCTGTCTCACTTGGAACGTGGACTGGCTTTGTTTTGAACAGGGAGCTGAGGACGTCTAGGATCAGAAACACCTTAGGGCTGGATCTGATCGGATGTATGCAAGCCAGAATTCAAGCAAGAACAATTTAGGGTTCTTTGCACTAACTCCTCTTCAGCTCATGAAACAATAAAACAAAGAGTATTAGATTACACGAACATCATAATCTAAACAATATCATCAAATAACTAAGGTATGATGAACTTATCTTTCACAAGATTTGAATTTGGCTAGAAAATCTTGTTGCTCGGATTAGGGTTCCAAGAACTTAAGTCGGCGCCGTGTATTGTTGCTGCGAGTGTGGGCGCGTCTGAGCTCTGATCGACGAACGGTTTGCGCTGATGGATTCGTCTCGTCAAGAGCTTCAATTTGATATGTGGCTCGTCGTCTGGTTCGTCGGCGTTGGAGAGATCGATCGATTTGAAGTTCCGCCTGATTTAGGGTTTATGTGTGACGGATTTTGGTTTATGGTTTTGTCTCAGGGTATGGAGACTATCGTGCTGATAACGTGTTGTGAAAGAATAGAGAATTCGTGTGTAATTGTTTCTGTGTTATTAATCATCAAAGGGGGTTCCTTATATAAGGATTACAAGATAGAGATAAATGGAAAGAGTACTTATCCTAATCCTACATGAAATAGGAAATCTACTAAATACATAAAAGGAAAGATTACATCTACTAGGAAAAGGAAAGAGTTTCCTTTTCTCTAAGCTTGTGGCCGCCTCTCTCTCTCCTGAAGTCGGCTCTCTCTCTCTCCTCTTGGACACGGCGTGGTTGGGCCTGGTCGTGGCCTGATAGGCCATCTCTTCTTGTCTTGGTTAATGGCAATCCACACATGTTCATACATCCGGGAACTTTTCCGGCGATTTTCGGTGGACCGTTTTGGCCCCTAACTTCAAATTTTCGCGCTGCATGGCTTGGCCTGGTTCATCATCCGTCTTCCCGTTGCTTTTTTGATTACATCTCAAGAGTGGTTGGAAGATTGATGTTAGGGGGGCAATGAACATTCGGCGTATGAGTGACGATTGGATAGCTAGTGTTTGTAGGCTCTGTGCTCGCGCACCCAACTACAGACCAACTATCCTCCTCAGTTTCTTCACTAGCATAGTTTTATGCTTGTTGAACTGATCCGGGGCCTGTGTTTGCGTACCTATCTGGAAGGAATTGTTAGGCTTTGCTTAAAATGTTGTTTGCGGCATCTCCTTCGGTGGGGAAGTCGTGAACACATAAGCCGGCACTTGTGATCCTTGCGTCTTTGCATAGTTTATGCATTGTTCGCAAAGGTGAACAAGCTGTTTGCTGAGATCTCGGTTGCGGAAATATTATGGCGGTGACCCGAAGAAATTCTGTCCCGCTAAGCACGTTTGTCTCCGGACAAAAGATGACGGTCAAGTCTGCGTCTGTTCCCACTTTCCATGTGTTTGCGGGGATATGACGTGGTCTTGTCCTGATTTATGAATGCTACCTGGTTGATCCTGCCAGTAGTCATATGCTTGTCTCAAAGATTAAGCCATGCATGTGTAAGTATGAACGAATTCAGACTGTGAAACTGCGAATGGCTCATTAAATCAGTTATAGTTTGTTTGATGGTAACTACTACTCGGATAACCGTAGTAATTCTAGAGCTAATACGTGCAACAAACCCCGACTTCTGGAAGGGATGCATTTATTAGATAAAAGGTCGACGCGGGCTCTGCCCCGTTGCTCTGATTATTCATGATAAA